>NC_045434.1:101020820-101073998 GCF_002776525.5 Piliocolobus tephrosceles | reverse complement strand
TTTTTTTTTTTTTTTTTGAGACGGAGTCTTGCTCTGTGCCCGGGCTGGAGTGCAGTGGCCGGATCTCGGCTCACTGCAAGATCCGCCTCCCGGGTTTACGCCATTCTCCTGCCTCAGCCTCCCGAGTAGCTGGGACTACAGGCACCCGCCACCTTGCCTGGCTGGTTTTTTGTATTTTTTAGTAGAGACGGGGTTTCACTGTGTTAGCCAGGATGGTCTCGATCTCCTGACCTCGTGATCCGCCCGTCTCGGCCTCCCAAAGTGCTGGGATTACAGGCTTGAGCCACCGCGCCCGGCCTGGCCTGGCTTTTTAACAATAGCCATTCTGATTGGTGTGAGATGGTATCTCAATATGGTTTTGATTTGCATTTCTCTAATGATTAGTGATGTTGAGTATTTTTCCATTTTTGTTGTCTGCTTGTATGACTTCTTTTGAAAAGTATCTGTTCATGTCTTTTTCCAACGTTTTAAATGTATTCTATTTATTTATTTGTTTATGAGACAGAGTCTTACTTTGTCACCCAGGCTGGAATACAGTGGCGCCATCTTGGCTCACTGCAGCCTCCTCCTCCCGAGTTCAAGCAATTCTCCTGCCTCAACCTCCCGAGTAGCTGGGATAACAAGTGTGCACCACCACACGTGGCTAATTTTTGTATTTTTAGGAGGGGAGGTTTCACCGTATTGGCCAGGCTGGTCTTGAACTCCAGACCTCAAGTGATCTGCCTGCCTCAGCCTTCTAAAGTGCTGGGATTACAGGTGTGAGCCACTGCACCTGGCCTGCCTATTTGTTAATGGGTTATTTTTTGCTTGTTGAATTGTTTAAGTTCCTTATAGATTCTGAATAGACCTTTCTCACATGCATAGTTTGTGAATATTTCCAAAATTTTCTCCAAACATTAGATCTTTTTAGAGATATGTTGGATTTGACATGTGTCCATGTTTTAAGTAAGATTTTTAAAATAAGAATACAGGGCAAGTTAAAATAAATAATACAGTGGTAAATCATTGCATCTAGTAAGTCACACACATATACACACCATCCTCCAAAAGCTCAAAGCATGTCAAGATACAAATCACATCAATATTAGCCTCTTATTTATGTGTCTTAGCCCTGCCTACTCAAGAGCCTGTCTCCTCTTGACAGTCCTGTCATATATGGTAGAAAAAATAGAATAGCTGTGACCAGGGCTTACTCATCTGTACAGTCACTAGATTACAGGAGTTATAATAATTAACATGTGTAAAGGGCTTTGCGGCATATAAGCCACTACTGTGCATATGATTTTAATTTAATTTTAATCTTTATAGAAACGCCTCTCCCCTCCTCCTCACCTCAGATGGGGGTATCAAAGCTTAGGAATGAAGTGACTTGTTAAGATCTCTCACTATGCTTTTTCCTCAAATATATAAATATTCCTGAACCTCTCTCAATTAAAAAAATGAAATTCATTCCTTATTACACATGCTCTCTAGCCAATCTTTCTTCTTTCATCACTAAGTGTTTTAGAGTAGCTTTCACTCTCTGCCTCCCCTCTTTGCATTCATATTGCTAATTTTTCCTTGTCTAAGGAATGTAATGTACTACATCAGGTCATATGCTGAAAGATTGCACCTGGGGAATGCAGTCACCCACCTACTGCAGTTTGGATCATGCATAGGTATTAAACACAATTTGAGGAATGTCCTTGACTACTGAAGAAAGTAGGCAAACTCTGAGCAGGCACTCAGACTTAGGAAGCTTGCAGCATTCCTCTGAGGTCTAAGGAGCTTCCCATTCTGTGGCTATCCTCCCTGTCCTTTCCTTTCTGAAGGGAAGGAGGGAAGGAAAGAAGGAAGGGAGGGAGAGAGGAAGGGAAGAAAGGAAGAATAGTTTCAAAACAAAGTCGTCTGGCTACGAATTCTGTTCTGTTTCCTTTATTAGATCCTTTCCAATTCACTGTTGTTGTGTTTGCTAAAATAAAGCACACATTTTTACCACTTGTAGTAGAGAGGCCTTGTGAGAGACGGTTCCTCTACTCCAGAATTGTTACTCCGTCTCCTGTCACAATGCCTAAGATTCTTCCATTTAAACTGTGGTAATGATGTCAGTCTTGGAAGACTTTCTGGGTTGAGCAGATTGAAGAAGCTGAACATGATAGGAAGGGCAAGAAAGCTGCAAGGAACAGGAACTGGCCTGATGGCCTGCTTCATCTATTGCCCAAGATCCCCACAGCCAGTTCTGGTCCCTTGTAGGACAGAAAGTACAACACAAAGAGGTGACTAAATAACTTAATGGTCTTGGATACACAGTCAGTCCTCTGCTCTCCCAGCTGCACTAACAGTATTTCCTGTTCTGTTATCTGAAGTATGAGGTTGGCGCTCTATGATGACACAAGCACCCACTTCCAGCCAAGCCAAGCAACCTTTCCTCCAGACTGAGTCAGTCACCTCCATTCTTTGGGTTCTGACCTTCCAGCTGCAAAAGTAGGGCCCAGATCTCACCTTCTGAAATTCTGAGGTAGTGAACCTGAGCAGGTGAATTATAGAGCCACTGTGAAGCTCTAGAGTTCCAAGGAGTTCTCCGCCTTACCGGTGTTTAAAATCTACACTTAGTTTCTATATATTTTTCCACATTTTTCATTCCCTTTCCTATAATTCCTTAATATCTCCTTTGATAGCAAAGGGGACAAATGTAAACAGGGTAGGCCATGGGCGAAATCATTAAGTAGGTAACATATGTCTTTGCTGCTCCATCTCCTTCCTTTCTCCTCCCTCCATTGAAGTCAGGAAATAATCTAAAAATAGTCATCATACCTTAGTGTAAATTTAAAGTTCTCTTAACTGTATCTCACAAGGGCTTTATTTTTAGTTATAAAATTTGTATAAGTTGTTTTGGCCACTACTAGAAGCAGCCTTTCAGGCAGGTAGCAAAGGTATTTTTAGGGAACATTTTTAGGAGTCTTCATCTGGGAATCACTCCAAGCAGTGAGCTCCTCAGAAACATTCTCATGCCCCGGACCTTCGTGCTCACCACGCTGAACTGTGTAGGGAGTTTGAGATAAAATGGTCTACAGTCATTCATTTTGGGCACCTTCCTCCGGCCTCTACATTTCTGGTCACTTTTCTGTCATCACCCAGCTTCTTAGGTCAGTACCTGATGATACTGATGGTGACCCAGGAAGGCTGGATCAGGGAAGTGGAGGACAGGCTGTGCTGATGGTTTATTAAAGTCTGTGGCTTCTTACTCCTCCACAAGACTCCTCATCAGAGGGTGCGGCTTGGGTCATGCTGGGCACTCAGCAGCTTTGTGGTGGGTATCGGTTTGTGCTTCCTCCCCTTTGCTTTCGATTCAATGCTTTCCTGTTGCAGTCTGAGCAGCTCTATTTAACCGCAGCCTCACAACAGCTACCACTGCATGCAAACTGGATCCATCTAAGGGCAAGTATAGGGCAACCAGAGGGTAAGGGGTTGAGAGGTAAGAAAGGAGTCTGCAAGAAGTCAGCTGGAAATGAAAAATTCCAAAGCTAGAATGTCATGATGAATAACAACCAAGAAAACATTCCAGTACCATGAAAAAAAAAAAAAAATGTTCCAGTTTACATTCAGCTATGATTTTTGAAAACTGAACCCTAAGTTAATTAGTTCAAATACAGTTTCACTGGAAAATACCCTTGTCTGCAGTTTTCAAAGAAATACATAGGATAATATAAATCCTGGTTTTAATTCAAGAATAAAAAATTAAGTATCCAAGTTCAGTTTTGATTCAGGAATAAGATAAATGATAATTTGAGGCTAGAATTTAGTCTACAGATGTTAGAGGCCCTACAGTAGAATGCTCCGAGCAGAGGAAACAGCATCTATGAAGGCCTAGAGGCAAAAGGAAGCAGGGTGTGTCTGAAACACTGGAGGTCAGTGTGAGTGGAGTTCAGATTGATGGCAGGTTACTGATCATGAGAGGCTTATGAACCGTGATAAGAAGTTTGGACCCCATCCTAAGGACAGTGAGAAGCAACTAAAGGATTTTAAACACAAGTCGTGAATTTACAGAACTGCATTTACATAAAGAACCATCTGATTTGTGGAAAATGATCCAAAGGGAGAAACCTGGGGGCAGGAAACTAGTAAAGGGATGTGCAAAATGCCACATAGATGGTGATCACTTAGGCCAGTGGGGAGAGGGAGAAGTGGGTGGATTCAAATATGCAGATTATACTGAACTTGGTTATTGACTGAATTTGGAAGGTGAGCAAAGAGTCATTAAGGATGAATCCTACATTTCTGCCTAGAAAAACTGGGTAGGTGGTGTGGCATATGTTTGGATAAGGAGCATTATTAGAGGAATAGATTTGAGGGAGGGAGTTGGTTAATATGCTTTCAGGAATTTCCAACTGAAGAAGTTCTGGAAAGCAGTCGAATATATGAATCCAGAGTTTAGGGAAGATAGAGATTTGGAAATAATTGGCAGATAGATTCCAATAATGCCATGGAAAGGGATAATATTTCTCACAGAAAGTGTTTAGAGAGAAAAGAGACTGATGTAGAACAGGGTTCTGAGGAACAACGGCACTTTAGGAGTAGATAAAGAGCAGCTGGCAAAGGATGTTGAAGACCCATGACTGAGATAGGGAAAAAATAACAGTGCAAAGGAAGAGTGAGTCTATCAAAGAGGACGTGATCAAAAGCATCAGATGCTACTCTGATGTGAAGTAAGATAAAGACTGATGTATCTACTGGATTTGGTAATATGGGAGGTGAGAGGGCATTAGTGTCCTGAGTGAAAGACCTTTCAATACAATGGGAGCCAATGCCAGATTAGATTGGGTTAAAAATTGTGTGAGAACTGAAGAAATGGAAACAGCAAGAGCAGACGTCTCATTCAGCAAGCTACACATACTATTCCTTTTCCCTCTACCTCTACCTTTTAAATTCCCTTTCACGCTGTCCCTATTTGGTAAATCTTGCTCACTCCAGTACAGGGCTGGAGTGAAGGAGATTTGCAAACAAACAAACAAAAATCTGAGGAATAGATATATGTTTTTCCAGAAGCAAATTTAGCCAGGGCTGAAATTCAGGAAGTGAGTGACTTATTCCATGCTCACCAGACAAGAACTTTCAGCCAATAAAGAAGGGCTACACACTCCCTGGTGCCAATGTGGGGGTGTTGGTTACCTTAAGCCAAGAATGTGATGCAATTCTCAAGAACAGGAAGAGGTTTGGCTGGAATAGAAAGAGGACTCTGACTTGGTGGTGGTGGTAGCAGAAGTGGAGTGGGAAATGGTAGTTTTTTCAAAAGAGCAAAGCTAGAGATTAACTGGCAAAAGCAGAAGGAATTGATAAACTGTAACTGAAAGCCTTCCTATTCCATCTCTGGTTGAAATAAAGCAGACGGAAAAAGCCTCACATTCAGAATTGGCTCTTCTAGCAATTATGAAAGAAATTACCCCCCCCCTTGGAGCTCTCTTGACAGATATGATGTCCCTCTAGACTTTTTCTTCAAGCAAAGATCAGCTATTTTGATTACAGATTAGAAAATTTATCTGTAAAATGGGGGATAGTACCTATCAACTTCACAGGGCTACGGTGAGTATCAAAGGGAAAACATGTCTGTGATGGCACTTTATATGCTATTAATATGCCTAGTGTTCCATTATTGGAACGCTAAGCTTGTGGGAGTTATTTATATCCTACTGCTCAAGTCATCACCAAGGTCTGATTTTTTGACTAAAAAAAAAAAAAAAAAAAAAAAAAAAAATTGCAACCTCCGGCCTAAGTAAAAACAGTTCAAATGTTAGTTGCTCTTGTCATCACAAGATAGTTCACTGATTAAACATAGAAAAGCACGGGGATATTTGAATAATGAAAGAATGAGAAAGATTAGATGTAGATAACATTTTATCTGAATGACAAACATATAGTCTATGATAGGAACATATTTAGACACTGCTGAGTACCATTCTTTGGACTTAGGTAGGCATCCTAAACTATAAATCAGGACTGAACACCTTTTCTCTTACATATACAAAACAATTTATTTAAAAACTGGTACTAAGTAAGATCTACGAATCTAGCGTTAAATGGAAAAACATGGGTAGGAGTTTCTGGAAGTATAAGTCAAATTATTAACATGAGATTAAAGAAGCAGTCAATTATTTTGTTCACAGGACAGAGAAAAGGAAAAATGTTGTTTGGAATGAATGATATGATCTTTATTGTAATAGGATTAGCTTTGTCACCTAAATACCATCATTTTAAAAGAGCTATTCTTTTTTTTTTTTTGAGGCGGAGTCTTGCTCTGTCGCCCGGACTGGAGTGCAGTGGCCGGATCTCAGCTCACTGCAAGCTCCGGAGTAGCTGGGACTACAGGCGCCCGCCACCTCGCCCGGCTAGTTTTTGCATTTTTAGTAGAGACGGGGGTTTCACCGTGCTAGCCAGGATGGTCTCGATCTCCTGACCTCGTGATCCGCCCGTCTCGGCCTCCCAAAGTGCTGGGATTAAAAGGGCTATTCTTTACAGTAAAGTTCTTTTCCTCTCAAGGAAAAGCTGCTTTCGTCACTCTAATTGAGGAAAAGGCAGCGCCTTTGGAGTTTTGCTGCCCTCTTCTGGGAACATGAAGTCATAGCCTGAAAAAATGACTGCTAGAGGATCCTAAATATTGCAGTATGTAACAGGAATTAATTCCCTTTTCCCTATCAAAAGTAAAATAACTATGAAACTGGATGTTAGTCTCCAGAGAAAAGGCTGGATTGTACTGGTCACAAATGCTTTTCTAAACAGTTATAATAGTAATAAAAGTGGTAGAGTATGGTATACTTGTACATCACGTCAAGGTTTACAAAATCTTCATGACCATTATTGCATTTTACCTTCTTTTATTCTCAAATAGTTCACATGAAGTAGGCAGAACAGACATTATTCTCATTTTCACATGGGGAACCTGAATTACATAGTGCCTAAAAACCTTCCCTAAAGTTCTGCTAGAGGAGTGCTGAGCTGGGCCTTGAGGTCATCTCCTGACTCACAGTTCAATGCTCTTTTCACCCACTTACCTACTGCATGCAATGTAAGTAATTTGTTTCTGTTGCAGTTACATCCCTCCTCAGCAATGTCTATTTTACACCATAGTGTCCAATAATTTATAGAATGAAATCTGCTGCTTTGTACATGATTCTAGCAAGGCTACACTGTTATTGTGGCAAAAATGGATATATTTAAATTCCACAAACAAGTGGATGGGCTATAGCAGAACTTCTTAAACTTTTGCTTGGAAGTTCTTTAGCATCTTTTTCTGCTCCTTCTTCTTAGAACATTCTTTAAAGCAAGCAGAGCTTTGTAACATTAAGTCTCGACTCTGCTACTAGGGAAAAATGAGTTTGAGAAAGACAGAAGAAAAAGTGGAGTATAAAAATTTTTAAAAATCAAGAATAACCAATTTGAAAGTCAAAGTTATTTTATTCTAAAGCTCTAAGTATGTAAATAAGCCCACTCTGCATATTTATGCAAATAACTAAACAAAAGGCAGATAGATATTATCTTCAGTCCGTGTATTGGCCTAACTGCTTGTCCCTGCATGCCCAGTCCAACAAACCTCACTGCCTACCTACACAACCAGCAAGTAAAAACCTGGGAGTTTAGCAGGTACGAATTGCCATCAGTTGGTCAAAACTAAGCCATAAAACCAGTTTCTTGAGTATGGTAAAATATTTCTTACTTTTTTTTATTTTTTATTTTTTTTGAGATGCAGTCTTGCTGTGTCGCCCAGGCTGGAGTGCAGTGGTGCTATCTCGGCTCACTGCAAGCCCCGCCTCCCAGGTTCACGCCATTCTCCTGCCTCAGCCTCCCGAGTAGCTGGGACTACAGGCGCCCGCCACCAGACCTGGCTAATTTTTTGTATTTTTAGTAGAGACAGGGTTTCAGCGTGTTAGCCAGGATGGTCTCGATCTCCTGACCTCGTGATCCGCCCGTCTCGGCCTCCCAAAGTGCTGGGATTACAGGCTTGAGCCACCGCGCCCGGCCTCAGGCATCTCATAAGACACGTAGCCAAGGAGACAAATAAGTACGCACTGACTGCTAGTTTGAGTTTGTAGGTTTTATAACATAAATAGGAACAAGTTATTGTGGGAGAATGAAAACATAACTTCTTCCAGGTCAGAGAGAAGGAGGATATGAGAATGTCGGAAAGGCTTTATAAAACAGACATTTGAGCTGGGTCTTTGAAAGAAGAGCAGAACTTTACCAGGTGTCTTGTTTTGCTGTATGCTTTTACATTTTAAAAAAAACTTTTATTTAAGGTTTTGGTGTACAGATTATTTTGTTACCCGGTAATAAGCATATAACCCAACAGGTAGTTTTTCTATCCTCTCCCTCCTCCCACCCTCTACTGTCAAGTAAGCCTTGGTGTCTGTTGTTCCCTTGTGTACATAAACTCAATGTTTAGCTCCCACTTATAAGTGAGAACATGCGGTATTTGGTTTTCTGTTCCTACATAATTTAGCTTGGGATAATGGCCTCCAGCTCCATCCATGTTGCTGCGAAGGACATAATCTCATTTTTTTATGGCTTTGTATATTTCATGGTGTACATGTACCACGTTTTCTTTATCCAGATTACCACTGATGGGCATTTAGGTTGATTCCGTGTCTTTGCTATTGTTAATAGTGCTGCAATGAACATACGCGTGCACGTGTCTTTACGGCAGAACAATTTATGTTCCTTTGGGTATATATCCAATAATGGGATTGCTGAGCTGAGTGGTAATTCTGTTTCAGGTTCTTTGAGAAATCACCAAACTGCTTTGCACAATGGCTGAACTAATTTACATTCCCATTAGCAGTATATAAGTGTTCCCTTTTCTCTGCAACCACACCAGCATCTATTACTTTTTGACTTTTAGTAATAGCCATTCTGATTGGTATGAGATGGTATCATTCTGGTTTTGATTTGCATTTATCTAATTAGTGATATGGAGCATGTTTTCATATGCTTCTTGGCCACATGTCTTTTTTTGGAAAATGTCTGTTCCTGTCCTTTGCCCACTTTTTAATGGGGTTGTATTTTGCTTATAAAGTTCCTTATAAATTCTGGATATTAGAATTCTGTAGTATGCATAGTTTGCAAATATTTTCTCTCATGATGTAGGTTATGTTTACTCTGTTCACTGTTTTGGTTTTGGCTATGCTAAAGCTCTTTAGATTCCATTTGTCAATTTTTGTTTTTGTTGCAATTGTTTTTGGCATCTTTGTTACGAAATCTTTACCAGGTCCTATTCCAGAATAGTATTTCCCAGGCTATCTTCCAGGGCTTTTATAGTTTTAGGTTTTGTATCTAAGTCTTTACTTCATCTTGAGTTGATTTTTGTATATGGCATAAGGAAGGGGTCCAGTTTCAATCTTATGCATATTGCTAGCCAGTTATTTCAGCACCATTTATTGAATAGGGAGTCCTTTTCTCATTGCTTGTTTTTGTCAACTTTCTTCAAATATCAGATCATAGGCGTGCAGCATTATTTCTGGGCTCTCTTTTCTGTTCCATTGCTCTATGTGTCTGTTTTTGTACCAGTACCATGCTGTTTTGGTTACTGAAGCCTTGTAGTATAGTTGAAATTGGGTAGTGTAATGCCTTCAGCTTTGCTCATTTTGCTTAACATTGTTATGGCTATTCAGGCTCTTTTTTAAGTTCCTTGTGAATTTTAAGGGTTTTTTTTCTAATTCTGTGAAGTATGTCACTGGTAGTTTGACAGGAATAGCATTGAATCCATAAACTGCATTGGGAAGCACAGCCATTTTAACAATACTAATTCTTCCTATCCATGAGCATGGAATCTTTTTCCATTTGTGTCATCTCTGATTTGAGCAGTTTTGTAATTCTTGTTGTAGAGATCTTTCACCTCCCTTGTTATCCATATTTCTAGGTATTTTTGTGTGTATATGGCTATTGTGAATGAGATTGTGTTGATTTTGACCCTCAGATTGAATGTTGTTGGTGTATAGAAATGCCACTAATTTTTGTACATTAATTTTGTATCCTGAAACTTTGCTAATTGTTTATCAGATCAAAGAGCATTTAGGCAAAGACTATGGGGTTTTCTACAGAATCATATTGTCTACAGAGATAGTTTGACTTCCTCTTTTCCTTGTATGTCTTATATTTCTTTCTCTTACTTGTTATCTCTGGCTAGGACTCCCAGTACTATGTTGAATAGGATTGGTGAGAGTGGGCATCTTTGTCTTATTCTGGTTCTCCAGGGGAATACTTCTAGCACTGGGCCCATTCAGTATGATGTTGGCTGTGGGCTTATCATAGATGGCTCTTATTTTGAAGTATGTTCCTCTGATGCCTAGTTTGCTGAGGGTTTTTAACATGAAGGGATGTTGAATTTTACTGAAAGCCTTTTCTGCATCTATTGAGATGATCATGTGGTTTTTAAGTATTTATGGGATATTCAAAACAGATATATAAGAAGCAAAAAAACTTGGGCCCAAAAAACAAGTTTGAAGGTATATTTGGGAGTTACCAGTAATGCAGGTAACCGCTGAAGCTCTAAATATAGAAGACAAACTAGAGGAGCTTGTTTCTTGAAGAATTCTTGTCATGCTTGACATTTTTTACAGAGACTTCTTAAAACAGGGGCCTATCTTCTTTGGCTAATATGTGCAGACTAAAATGAAAGATCATAGTATATTATAAAATCAGTAAAAGGTAAGATAAATTTAGGCCTAAAAATAAAGAATGAATACACTCAGTTGAATCTGAAGCTCTAATTTACAGATGCAAAATTGCAGCAATACATTAACTTATATGTAAAAACATCTAGGGAAACAAAAAATGAAAGTAAAATGGAAAAAGATAAAAGAAGTGAGGCAAGGAGAAGAGAATGGGTGAAGGGACACAGGAGAATCAGGAATTTTTTTTTTTAAGGCCTAAAATTTTAGTGAATCAGATGTGGAAAACGGATTAACACTGAGATCAAATGAGAAAGGAGCAAATAAGGAAAGATGTATTACAAACCAAGAGTAAAAAAGGGAAAACAAAATAACATAAGCAAAAAATTATTTTAAAAGAATAAAGGAAGAGGTGATAATGAAGTAAATTTAAAAAGTACAGAATAATAAAAAGAAATTGCAAAAAATATCTTTTGAAAATAAACATACTAATAACTTGACAATAAAGTGAAATATGTAAGACAAACATATCTGTGTCATTATTTAGGAGTAGTGAAAAGTACTCTTAAATAATAATTTGGTTATCTAGCAGGCCTGGATTTGAATCTACTTTAACTTGCTAGCTATGTGACCCTGGGCAAGCAAAGAAAAATGCTTATAACAATTGTAAAAATACCTGTAAAGTGCCTTATACTTATGGCTCAAAAAATGAAGGAAATGAGAGAAAAAAGTATAGATTACTATATGGAAGTCAAATTTCTAGTGACTTTTCTAATCTAAACACGAATTATTACAGTACTTGAAATAAACTTTACGAGAACTGAGTGACTAAATTGCTTGTGATAGTTTCACACTGCTAGGTCAACCCTGCCTGACAGTAACAAGAATAGGATGTGAGACTCAATATGCTCATTCTATCTCAAATTCTGTCACACATACAATGACTGCTATTTACCTTCCTCCTGAGCCATCTGGGAAAACAAACAAACAAACAAACAAAAGAAAAACCCACCAGGGTAGGAGTCAGCTAGTTCTGCTAACAAAACTAACCAAAAACCTTAATTGTATGGCCACCAGCACCCGAGCCCTTTGTCATGAAAGCTACCAATAGGGTGGAAATTTAAAATATGAGATATTTTATTATACATGTTTTATTAAATCCTATGTGTGCAGAAATGATTATCCATTTTCCTTCTTGTTTTTGTAAGACTTACTAAGTAGAAAATATAAATCTCAAGCTCCTTAAATGTGATTTTGAGGAACTGAGACCAAAACAATTTTTTGCTGTGAAACCAGATCCTTGAATGTACTACAGGAAAATATTATTTGATATGAATTTTTTTTGGTACACACAATTTTTCGAAAATATCTCTCTCTCCACAAAGTTAATTCAAATTGTAGAATTCTTCCAAGTCACAAATGGTATTCATGGCTCTGGGTACTTACCTTTGAGTTTCACATCCTATATCTCTGGAGCTCTTAACTGAGGGAACATGGACCATTAGGTCATGAACAGACTTGTAGTCTTTGAACAGCCTGAAACAGTATGTGATACTTAATGTGCATGTACACAGGAACATTTTTTCTAGAGTAATGGCACGTACCTTTCATCAGATTTTCAAAGGTTTCTTGAAATGCTCAAGAACAATTGTCAGACATTTAAAAAAACAGAGTGTATACAGTGTCCAAATATTTCCAAATTTTGACACTTGTAAGATGTCTTAATTAAAACAAGCCATGAAGTTCAGTGTCATAATAACCAGAAAAGTTATTTCTCTTGTGAGAGTAGTTCTATGTCTTTACTTCCTAGTAGTTTATACACTCTTTAACCCATATGACAATCTGGCTTCTGTCCCCAGTGCTCTGGAATTACTTCTGCCTATATGATTAAGTTCCTCGTTGTTAAATTCGAAAATACATTTTTTGGTATTTATTTGACCTCTTGGTGGTAATACAGGGTAAGAGCACAGACTCTGGAGCCAAACTGCCTAGGTTCTAATCTTAGCTCTATTACTTTCTAACTCTGTGACTTTGGGCAAATTACTTAACTCTCTCATGTCTTAAAGCAGAATCCTTTGTAAAGTTTATTTATATAGTGGTGTGAAGAGTACTTACTTCAAAAGGTTTGGTCAGTGTGAGAAATAAGCTCCTAAAAAAGAAAGTGTTATGTAATAGTTATTATCTGGTGCCTCTGATCACATCTTTCTTGAAAATCACTTGAAATCTGCCTAAGTTTCATTCTGCCTTTGATGGCTCCTTATTTTCATCTCCCTACTTCCAGGCTTCCTCCCTAATATATCTTTTATGCCAAGGCCTATATGATCACTTGAAACTATAAATCTGATGCCATCCTTTGCCACTGCCGTTAAGACAGTCTAAAATCCCCTGCATGGTAGACAAGTCCCTTTATGATAGTGTACCAATCTAGTTCTCATTCCTCAAGTCTCCTCTGTTGTCTGTGCTTACCCTATGGGCTAAGCTGAACCGAGCTGTTAAATTTCCAAAATATGCCTCGCTGTCTTTATTCATGCCTTTGCGCATGCCACTGACTCTCCCTAGAATGCCCCATTCTCCTTCTCTAGAAAGTCTTCTCTTACCATACTTCTTCCCAAAATAAATTAGGTGTCCTTTCTTAATGTGCCTCCAATAACCCCATACACTATTTATCCCACTCTATTTTAGATGCCACTTTGGTTGCTGATACATTTCATCTAGTCAGATCTTCCCACTGCCTCTTATAAAGAAAACCAGGAGCCATATTACGATATTCTTGTTCTCTAATTTTTCTGCCACCTTGATCTTAAACCACTTTCTTCTTCCTTTGTTGACATTTACCCCATCCCTTTCTTAATTAGCCCAACAAGATTAGAGAGAAATGTATCTACAAAGGATGTATGTATATAAATTAACTAGATAATAAAACTTCACACTGAAGTGAATATTCTAGAAGTATTTATTTCATTGCTGACCATTAGGTTGCAGCATGCAACTCTCAACAATGAGCTGCCCCTCTCCACTCCTATAGAAGCTCCAAATACTATGGTACCACTATTTAGGTTTTCAGCCTTTCAAAGGCTTTTATTATCAACATCATCATTACTTAGGCAGGAGCCTTTTAGGGACTTAAAAGCACTTATTATCTATAAAAAGTAACTTCATATTGCATGCACAAAATTCCCAATTGGCAGATTTAGGTCCATAAAAGAAAAAAAAATTCTAGTTCTATAAATTATCAGGAATAAAATAGCATTCCTCCTTGCCTTGTTATAAGGAAATAATATTTTTTTCCTACCAGGAATCAGGATAGTATCTTTGAGGATCCCTCAGGGTTATAAAATTGCTTACTGGTTAAAGTTTTCGCCAAAGATATTAAGAAATAAAAAGTTCGCTCATTTTCCTGTACAATTTAAAGAAGTATCTGCAGTATGTACAGGAGTTTTACGTTATATTGTAGACCCTTGCGATAATATTTAAAAGGCCTATTTTCCCCATTAAAAAATTCTACCTCAGAAGGTAAAAGGAAATCCCCATTATCCCTGAGCAGAAAAGGAAAAAATCATGGGTACTTTAATTAGTTAATAGAAACCACTGTAAATGAGTTATCTATCTCTAGAACATTCTCAGAGAATTTACATGAACCAAAACAGGAATGAAGTGCTCTCAGAGACTTTTTCTCAGGTAAATGTATTTAGTAGTTTGAGTAGTTGATCTGCAAAAACTTTAAATTTAATTAACTACATAAATGAATATTTTTTATTTTGAAATTTGAGAATGTCCTAAGAGGATGTCTACAGGACATGAAACTACTGGGTGCAGGAAAATTTTTTAAATGTTAGCAAATTGTGGCAGGAGGAAAACAAACAGTGGAGAAAATTGTGGTAGAGAAAGTAAAGAAGGGGCAGGAGAAAGCTGTAATTATAACCTGGGCCTTCCTTTCTTCTCATGAAGCCAGGGGCCTCATCCATATCCTATACTTGGTCTTACACTAGTACAAAACAAATGCTGCAAAATAAAAGTAATAATGACCCAGACTAATTTAAGTATTCTGTTTAAGGAGTAAATGAGAGAAACATTGTAGCTTCTTAATCGAAGAGTGCTATAATTTCAAGGTATCTTCATATAATTCACTTAACCCTAAAGCAATTGTGCAATAAGCAAATTATAAAAGGAAAACAACAAAGGTTAACTTTCTACAGGGGCCAATAGACAAGATCTGTGGAGCACAGCAATTAACCTTCACATACTGGAGTCTTGTTTAAAAGGCCATCAAAAACTCAGATTATTGAAAATCACAAATGTCACCAACAAAAGGAATGTTGATTAGAGTCAAAAAAAAAAAAAAAAAAAAAAAACCTTCCCAAAGGACTGCCTTCTTTGAAGGAATTTCAGAATGTTGCTAGCACAGGTTGACTAAATCTCATTGATGGCTCCATTAGAGAATGAGAATGCCCCAGTCAGTGCTGTTTTTAAAATGCACTGGAAGGGAAAAAAACGAAATAACAATCTACTGTTCCCTAACATATATGGCTTAGCACCCAGAGAAAGCCTCTGCCCCTGAAACAGACTTTCTACATAGGGTTAAGCTTCATTAAATGAGGTGTAACCTTTCATTTTCAGGACATCTCTTTTCTTTCAAGGTCTTTAGAGGCAGAAGTTCCACTTGGATTCTAATACACATCTCTGTGAGCTCAGTTTCCTGAAAATATACACCTACTGGGTTCTAGATTCTCCCTTACCAGTGACTGTATTCATTATTTCACAGCCACCAGAATCGGACATACACTATTAACATGATGAAAAATACAGCTACTGCTGCAAGTTTGGCATAAGTGGAACGCATGTTCAAGTACTTCGCATCCTGGCGGTATTTCTTGGACAGACTGGACAAATTGTTAGCCTTTGAATCCAATGCTGTCAAAGAGGAAAAAAGGAAAACATTAATTAGTCCTTGTAAGTATTTTGCCAAAAGTATTAAGGCATTAAACATGACCAAAATGAGCAGCACTGCAACAACCATGAATCTTAAATCACCATTTTTATTTTAAGGCTAACATTGCATATACTAATTGATGATCCTGAAACACTGTAAAATCTATAATACAGTTTAAAATTATCAGATCAGATTATGTCTGAATTTTTGAGGCTATATAGTAAGGTGGTTAGAAGTGCAGGTCCTGGCCTCAGACTCTTTGGTGAAGATATCACCTGTACCAGTTATGTGACATTGGTCAAGACATGTAACCGATTTAAAACCTAGTTTCTTCATCTATAAAATGGGGATAATAATAGTAACTATGTCATAAGGTTGTATGTACATGAGATTGCCTGTAAAGTGAGCAACAATGCCTGCACATGATAAATTATAATAATTGTTACATGTTAATAATTACTATCTTCATAATCTTCTAATGGTCTGAATCATATTCTCTTATATTTTGAAAAACGATAATGATAATCTATGTAAAACAAACTCAGATAATCAGACAATTCAACTAACCAAACACAGTCTTAAGCTATACTTCAATGATGACTGCTAAACCACAAAGTAAAGACTACTATGAAGTAGCTATCAGGATTTATATTTCAATAGACACAGGAAAGTTGTAACTAAAATACAATAAGAAGTACTACCAAAAAAACCCCAAGTAAATTAAGCTTTTTAGCATTTTCTGGCAAGTTTTTTCACCCCCAAGGACATTTGTAATGTTATCTTCTTATAACAGTTAACTAAGCACTTAGAGAAATAGCCAGATAGACACAAGCTAGACCAGATTAAAATATAGGGCATAATTGAATAATAAACACAAACTCTCCATTTGACATAATAAATTCTGATCAAACTTTTCACTTCTTTAAATTTCAGAAAAACTATTTTGCAATCTGATTGTTTCTTCCTTAAATAATGCTTTTGGAATATTTGGAGTTGCTTAATAGAGACTGGTTTTGATTGGGAAACATGGCGTTACTTAATAACACAGGCATGACAGCCACGTCTGAATTAGCAACTGATCACATGAGTAAGAAAAACATCTAGCCAGGAAAAAAGAGTCAGGGACTGAGAAATAACCATGACAATGCATAGGGCATCTTTTTACAGTCTACAAGAATATACACTCTGCTGGACAGGGATTTTAAATTATTGTGTTTGCTGCTATATCCTGAATGCCTAGAACAGGGCCTGGTATATAGTTAGTGCTCAATAAATCTAAATCTGCTGAGAATAACTCAGCAGAGGAACAATTATTAGACCATGTGAAACAAGTCATAGTTGAGAGAATTTATACATGAACATTTTGAAATACAGGATAACATAAAGACAAAGCTATTGCTTAGAGAAGTCATTTAACAAATATTTATGTTACAGGCACCCTGTGAAGTGCTGAAGATACAACAATGATCAAAATGTACATGATCCCTGCCTTTAAGGAATTTAGAGTCTTGCATGAGTGATACAAGAAAAATTCCTGTGCTAGTCTACTTTATCCTATATAGGAATTGTAAGTCTGTATGACAAAAACTTACACTCACTCACTCGAAATTTGATATTTAAAGAGTGCGAAGGTAAATGAATAACTGCTCACTACTCACAAAAAAGTTAAAGTTTGTAGTTCATAATAAAAGAAAACTCATTTACTAATGAATATATAGCATGGCTGAATTCAAAAATACTTATTAAGGAACCTATTTGTGGCTGGGCGCGGTGGCTCAAGCCTGTAATCCCAGCACTTTGGGAGGCCGAGACGGGTGGATCACGAGGTCAGGAGATCGAGACCATCCTGGTCTACACGGTGAAACCCCGTCTCTACTAAAAAATACAAAAAACTAGCCGGGCGAGATGGTGGGCGCCTGTAGTCCCAGCTACTCGGGAGGCTGAGGCAGGAGAATGGCGTAAACCCGGGAGGCGGAGCTTGTAGTGAGCTGAGATCGCGCCACTGCACTCCAGCCTGGGCGACAGAGCTAGACTCCGTCTCAAACAAAAAAAAAAAAAGGAACCTATTTGTGACCATTACTATGGGCGATATATAAGAAGTATGTGAAACAGATATAAAATACGTAAACACTGTATTTAAAGAGCTTACATGTCCACATTAAACACTTAGGTAAAAATATCAGGTAAATATACATATACTTTTAACCTAATTTTACCTAATTACCTACACTTTTATATAAAGGGCTGGGTGTGGTGGCTCATGCCTGTAATCCCAGCACTTTGGGAAGCTGAAGTGGTTGGATTGTTTGAGCCCTGGAGTTTGAGATCAGCCTGGACAACATGGCAAAACCCCATCTCTACTAAAAAAATACAACAATTAGCCAGGCGTGGTGGTACACGCCTATAGCCCCAGCTGCTCAGGAGGATAAGGTAAGAGGATCACTTGAACCCAGGAGGTGGAGGTTGCAGTGAGCCAAGATCGTGCCACTGTACTCCAGCCTGGGCAACAGAACAAGATTCTGTCTCAAAAAAATAAATATATGAAATTATATAAAAATATTTAATTATCCAAATATGTTTACCTGCTTTAATATAAATATGTAAATATATGAAATATATATTTATGTTATATGGAAATACATTCAATATATATTTAATATGTAAGTTAGGTATTTAATAAATATGTATATTTAAGGTAAATTAAGTAAACACACATACATGTAATATGTTTTAAAAACACTATGTTACTAAGTGCTTTAGGGGTTTAAAGTACAGAATAGATTACTGTGATACAGGCTATAAGGATCAGAGAAGGCTTCTTTAAAGAGGCAGTTCTTATGCACGTCTTTTAGAACAGGTCCAGTATTAAGGCAGAATAGACCACTAAGGATAGTGAAGAAGCTGGCGTGGCTGCAGCAGAATGTTTGTGAACTAGAGAATGATAGACATTTGCATCCTTATTTTCCATATATAGAACACAATGCCCTACAAATAACAAGCTCTCAATAACAATGGCTGACTGATGGAAAAATAAGTCAGACTGGATCTTATCTTGTAGTTCCAGATTTAAAAGTTTTTCAGAGAGGAATGCCTTGATGAAAATGGCATTTTATAAAGATTGATCTGGCAGCAGTAAAGTCTCCCAAAGAGTCTACTCTAAAAACCACTGCAATAAATCGTTGACAATTTTCTCTCATTCTTTTCATTTCCCTTAACTTATACAGTGTTTCTGTATATAATTTACTGAATTTTGTGAATATCTTAGAAATAATCATTGCTTCTAATATGGATGAGTCCTTTACACTGTTCCAACTCAACAAAAACTAATCACACTAGGAAAAAAACACATCATATTGGAAGCATTGTAATGTAATGTACTTCTGGGAGATAAATTCTTAACAGTCCTAGGTAGAATCTAACAGCATAAAAGGCACTGCAAAATGAGCTATCCTTGTCTATGGAATGAGAACCATTTCTTCATAAGACTCATTGCTTTTAGATACCTGAGAGTGCTTCTCCTCGTTGTAACACTTCTTCAATATTGGCCACCATGATCCTCTGCACATCTTGTAATTCAGTGTTGATGGAGCCTAGGTTTCTTCGAGCACGACTATCAATGTAGAGCTTCTTGGTTTTTTGAATGAAGGTATCTAGAATGATGAAGAAAAGTGACCATGAACAATTTCTTTCACAGCCATTGAAGTACTGAGGTAGGAAATTAAAAGTTCTGAGTTGGCCAGGCGCGGTGGCTCACGCCTGTAATCCCAGCACTTTGGGAGGCCAAGGCAGGAGGATCATGAGGTCAGGAGATCAAGACCATCCTGGCTAACACAGTGAAACCCCGTCTCTGCTAAAAACACAAAAAGTTAGCCGGGTATGGTGGCACACGCCTGTAATCTCAGCTACTCGGGAGGCGGAGCCAGGAGAATCACTTGAACTTGGGAGGGAGAGGGTGCAGTGAGCCGAGATCACGCCCCCCCCCCCCCCCCACTTTAGCCTGGGGGACAGAGTGGGACTCTGCCCCAAAAAGAAAAAAAAAAAAAAAAAGTTCAGAGTTTATTCCTAGATTTGCCACTGCCCATGGTTAACCAAACTCTTGGTTGAATATCAAAATCTAGGCTTTTGATTTCTTCATTTGTAAGATGTAAAGGTATAATTAGATGACCATTCAGGAGAAATGTCCTTTGAATTTCCTTTGAATTAGAAGTATTTGCTATCTAAGGCTGCTATCAGAAGCCTTAGAGAAATTAAGACTCACTATAGTGAGCCTTTCCTGAAAACAGAAATTTTCAAACAGTATTCTGAGGATCCTTAGGGTTACTTAACTCTATATATTCCTTAAAAGGATGCTGGTAACACTCTAGCATTATTACAGCCTAACATGGCAAAAGGGTTCATGATCATTAAAAACCTGAGAAGCATTACCTTAAAGTATTTTCCCTAATACACATTCCCAGTTTCATTCCATTCTAAAACCTCAGGTAGAGCAAATATGTAATAGGGAACTTTCCAAAATACCAATATAAAACTGAACTGAAGTCTCGGCCGGCCAGGCACTATGTCTCATACCTGTAAATCCCAGCATTTTGGGAGGCCAAGGTGGGTGGATCACTTGAGGCCAGGAATTCGAGACCAGCCTGGCCAACAAGGCAAAACTCCCGTCTCCACCAAAAATACCGAAATTAGCTAGCTGGGCATGGCAGCATGCACCTCTAGTCCCAGCTATTCAGGAGGCTGAGGCACAAGAATCACTGGAACCTAGGAGGCAGAGGTTGCAGTGAGCCGAGATCATGCCACTGCACTCCAGCCTGGGCGATAGAGCGAGACTCTGTCTCTAAATAAATAAACAAAAACTGAAGTCTCATCCATCTTTTGCTCATATCAGTATTTCTCAAAACTGTAAGAATGACTTACTATTAAAGATATTTTCAACTTTTGGCAAAAATCTTAATTTAAGTGTGCTGTACCCCTTTCATTTGCCTCTTTAGATCTCCTCTCTGCCCTCCTGCACCTTGCTTTCTGCACTGGGAAGCTGACTGGGATGAAGTGCCTCAATAGACTCCTTGCCCTGTGCCAGTTAGGTTCAGGCAATGAAGAAGCCCCAACAGTAGGGAAGAAGGACAGACAGTGATGTCAGGGTATTTATTCCCCTGGCTTCTTTCAGAGAAGCAAGTATCCTTCTTCTGGAAGTATCCCTCTACCAAAAGTTACTGCTCCTCTCAAGTTGGGCTTCTCTAGAAATTTTCTCCTTTTCAGTTTCAGAAACTGCTCCTTCCCCTTATATATTCAGGCCTAGAGATGGTAACAACCAGTATGCTACTGGTCCAAGGTTATTGTACCTTGTAATTCTCCTACAGCCTATTCATATCTTTGTATATAATCCCTTAAGCTAATTTGGGTGTGCCATCTATTTCCTGTATGACTCTGATACATTTGTCTTATTTTTGAGGGAGGTTTACAGGACTATTACTGCCTACAAAAATAAAATTTGAAAAACTGGACATTATATAAAGCAGTACTTGGACAGTGCACAGTTATGAAACACTAGAGTGTTTTTCCAAAGCAAGATGACCCATTTATCTAGCAAACGTGAAACACTTCAGAAATTCTGAGACAGTAAAACTAATTTCTCTTTTAACTAAAAATTACAGCAATATAGCCTGATCCTACTTGTTCTCACTTCCTGTACTTATTGTACTTAGGACATTTCCTTTGATCCCTTACCATCAGATACTTTACCAGGTCTGAGGTGACTAGTCTTTCTATAATTCTTGTACAAATACAGACACCTATGCTCACTATTCCTGAATGTAGTAAATATTATACTCCAATACCATGAGAACCATGTATCTTCTATGTCTTTGTCTTGTTTTGTTTTTTAATTAGAGGATCGTATTCTACTAAAAGAAACGAAACACCATTCTTTCTGATTTCCCAATTCTGATCTCCAAAAATGAGCCTTATTATGACTGTGAGTCTGCGGACTGGGGTAAAGAAGAACTCAGCCATTATATGCCAATCAAGTAGATCTTTAGGCACAGTTCCTGTCACATGTGACTCTAATGAAGAATCAAACCAAATAACAGAAAAGGGCAAAAGGCAACAATTTCTATGGGGGAAAGATCAAAAGACTAGAGAAAATTGCTTTTCAGAAGGAAGCCTTAGTCACTCAAAAAGACAAAAAGAAGTGGAATGGAAAAGGAAGCAGAAGCTAAAACTTCAACAAGTAAACCTCAGAAAAAAATGTATCACTATTATAGCAGTGTAACAAACAGCTTCTCCATACTGTTTGCTCCCTTGATAGAGAGAAGTGAGGGGCAAAAACTTACCAAATTCAATAAAGGAATAGGGTCGGGACACAGTGGGCACCTTCTTCCCATGCTGTTCATCAAATTCTGAGTGCAAATCTTCTAAGTAGGCAAAAGCCAACTTCTTAGGGAAGGCAGCTTCACATAAAACCAAATAACACACCCCCTGCTCAATAATGTAGCTGGTGAGACATAAAAAGCAAGACGAAGTTGTCTGTAAAGTAACAGTACTGACAACAGGTTAAAGCAGAATCTCTGTACCATGCAAACTTTTTAAAACTCTAGCCTAAACACTTTAAGGCTGGCGAAATGAGAAAGTCAATTTAAAATCACAAATCCCTGGAATCAGAAAGCAAACATCTTCCCATTATTAGACGTATATTCTTTTTTTGTTTTTGTTTTTTTTTGAGACAGAGTCTCGCTCTGTCACCCCGGCTGGAGTGCAGTGGCCCGATCTTGGCTCACTGCAACCTCCGCCTCCCGGGTTCAAGCCATTCTCCTGCCTCAGCCTCCGGAGCAGCTGGGACTACAGGTGTGCGCCACTATGCCCAGGCTGGAGTGTAGTGGTGTGATCTCGGCTCACTGCAAGCTCCGCCTCCCGGGTTCACGCCATTCTCCTTTCTCAGCTACTGCTAGGACTACAGGTGCCCGCCACCACCACGCCTGGCTAATTTTTTGTATTTTTAGTAGAGACGGGGTTTCACTGTGTTAGCCAGGATGGTCTTGATCTCTTGACCTCGTGATCTGCTCGCCTCAGCCTCCCAAAGAGCTGGGATTACAGGCGTGAGCCACTGCGCCCGGACTATTAGACATATATTCTAAAAGGAGTATTTAGACATATTTATTATATTTTTTCATCCATTAGATAATTGTGTGTGTTTGTTTGTTTTTTGAGACAGGGTCTCTTTCCATCACCCAGATTACCCAGGTTGGAGTGCAGTGGCATGATCTCAGTTACAGCAACCTCCGCCTCCCCGGTTCAGGCGATTCTCATGCCTCAGCTTCACAAATGGCTAGGATTACAGGCACCCACCACCACACCCAGCTAATTTTTGTATTTTTAGTAGAGATGAGGTTTCACCATTTTGGCAAGGCTGGTCTGAAACTCCTGACCTCAAGCGATCCACCTGCCTCAGTCTCCCAAAGTGCTGGGATTACAGGTGTGAGCCACTGCACCCAACCCATTACACAATCCTTCAACTAACATTTTAAACTTTTATTTTAGCTTGAGGATGTATATGTGCGGGTTTGTTACCCGGGTATATTGCATAATGCCGAGGTTTGGGGTATGAACAATCCTGTCACCCAAGTACTAAGCATAGTACCCAGCAGTTTTTCAACCCCTGCCCCCTACTTCCCTCCTCTTCTAGTAAGTCCTCAGTATATTTATGTCCATGAGTGCCCAATGTTTAGCTTATAAACTTATGAGAACATACAGTATTTAGTTTTCTGCTCCTGCATTAATTCACTTAGGTAATGACTTCCAGCTCCATCCATGTTGCTGCAAAGGACATGATTTCATTCCTTTGTATGACTGCATAGTATTCCACGCTGTATACGTACTACATTTTCTTTATCCAATCCACCACTAATATGTACCTAGGTTGATATCTTTGCTATTGTGAATAGTGCTGCAATGAACATGCAAGTGCATGATTTTTGGTAGAAAGATCTGTTTCCTTCTGGATATAAACCCATTAATGGGTTTGCTGGATCTAATGGTAGTTCTGTTTTAAGTTCTTTGAGAAATCTCTAAACTGCTTTCCTCAGTGGCTGAATTTACATTCCCATGAACAGTGTATAAGCAATCCCCTTTTCTCCACAGCCTCACCAGCATCTGTTGTTTTTTGACTTTTTAATGACAGCCCTGTGACTGTTGTGAGATGGTATCTTATTGTGGTTTTGATTTTCATTTCTCCAATAATTAGTGATGTGCACTTTTTCATTAGTTTGTTGGCCTCTAGTATGTTTTGAGAAATGTCTGCTCATGTCTTTTGTTCATTTTTTAAATGGGGTTATTTATTTTTTGCTTAATACTTAAGACTTTTTCTTGAAAAATTCACAGTTGTGACTCCATCCACCCTTTGATTCTACATGGTAAACTAGCACACAAATATTTAAACTCCAGCCACAAAGAAAAACAGTAGATCTGGAAATTTCTGTGGATAGAAATGTTAGGTTAATGACAATGTTTACTGGGTAAGAGACTAATAACACTCCTTAATTTCCAGTCCAGGAGAACTCTGTAATCAACTGAAACTTTTCAACAATGAAACTGACTTTCTTTTGTGATAATGAGTTCCCATGCACTCTGGAAGGCGCTATATGATTATACGTCTGAGAAACTCTTAGAAAAATGTTAGGCTACTAAGTGGTTTTCCAACTTCTTTTTAGCCATAGTATACATACACACACACAAATATATATATTTATATATGCAATATGTATATATAAAAAGCAAAACATATTCAGAAGGCCAATGTATGTATCAGATAAAATCAGAAGTTCTTTAGTTTAAGTAGGAGTTTGCAAACATTTTCTCCCATTGTGCAGGTTGTCTCTTCACTGTGTTGTTTCCTTTGCTGTGCAGAAGCTTTTAGTTTAATACAGTCACATTTGTCTACTTTCTTTTCTGTTGCCTGTGCTTTGAAGTCTTTGCCATACAGTCTTTGCCCAGGCTCATGCCCTGAAGCATTTCCCCTATGTTTTCTCCTAGTAGTTTTATAGTTTAGGGTCTTATGTTTAAGTCTTTAGTCTACTTTAAGTTGATTTTTGTATATGATGAGATAGGGATCTAGTTTCATTCATCTGATGAGGAACTAATATCCAGAATATACAAGGAACTCAAACAACTCAACAGGAAAACCAAAAATAATTCAATTAAAAAGTAGGCAAGGAACAGAACTGGCATTTCTCAAAAGAAGACATGCGAATGGCCAAGTATATGAAAAAATGCTCAACATCACTCATCTTCAGGTAAATATAAGTAAAAACCACAAACCACAATGACATATTATTTCACCCTAGTTAAAATGTCTATTAAAAAGACAAAAGTCAATAAATGATGATGGGGATGAAGAGAAAAAAGAACTTTTACACACTATGGAAAACAGTGTGGAGGTTTCTCAAAAAACTAAAAACAGAACTACCATACAATCTAGCAATCCCACTGCTGGGTATTTCTCCAAAGGTAAGAAACTCATTATGTTAAAAACGTATCTGTACCCCCATGTTTACGGCAGCACCATTCATAATATCTATGGATAGATAATCAAAAGAAATGTCCATCATCAGAATAATGGATTTAAAAAGTGTTTTTTACACACGTATACACACACACACCATGGAATACTATTCAGCCATAAAACAGAACGAATTTCTATCATTAGCAGCAACATGGATAAATCTGGAGGACAGTATGTTAAGTAAAATCAGTCATGCACGGAAAGATAAATATGGCATGTTCTCATTCATATGTAGGAGCCAAAAAAAACTTCTGAGCTCATGGAAGTAGAGAGTAGAACTGTGGGTATTAGAAGTGGGGAAAGGTAGAGAGAAGGGGAGGATGGGCAGAGGCAAGTTAATCGATAAAAAACACAACTGGATAGGAAGAATGAGTTCTGGTGTTCTGCAGAACTGTAGGGTGAATATGGCTAGCTATATCTTACTGCATATTTTCAAAAACCTACAAGAGGGGATTTTGAATGTTCACAACACAAAGAAATAATAAATGAGGTGATGAATATGCTAATTACTCTGATTTGATTACACATTGTATACGTGTATTGAAATACACTCCATATCCTATAAATATGTGTAATTATTACATGTCCACTGAAAATAAAAGGAAAAATTTTAAAACATAAGGAAGAGTTTAGGGGCCCAAAGCATTATATATACTCCCATCCCTGCCCTTTCTATGTGGCTCCTAAAGCATCCTAGGGCTCCATAAAGTATAAAGACTATTACATGATCTATCAGGCCCCTTAAAATAATGTTAATAATACAGCTGTCTTATTCCTTGCTTGGGCACCTGAATTAACTGATCTCTTTGCTTTTAGTCTACACCATCTTCTATACCATCAGTTTTATTCCCAGAGACTACAGATGACCATATTACCCTGCTTACAAACTCTAAGGGCTCCCTAATACCTACAAAATAAAATCATACTTCATGGTATTATATTTACAGCCTTTCAAAACAAGTGTAAACAACATTCTATCATATATTTTAGTAATCCAAATGGTGGATTGTTTTCCAACATGCTAGGTTCTTTAGATATTTGTGGACTTCTGCTTATATTGTTTTATCTAACCATTAATGCTCTTTTACGTACCTGGAGAAATCCTGTTCATTTTCATATGTTCAATTCTACCATTATTTTTTCTGTGAAACTTCTTTATATATACTCCCCTCCTCTGTCCGGTTTCTTCCAACTTACCCCCGACAAATGGGAATTTGTTCCTTCCTTCTCTCTATTCCCAGAACATTTCATTTAAATCTAATTTACAGCACCTTTTAAGATATTATAATATACTTGTTTGAGTATATGTCTCTCTCTGTACTAAGAGAACAGCTTTAAAAGATAGTGACATGCCGGGCGCGGTGCCTCACGCCTGTAATCCCAGCACTTTGGGAGGCCGAGGCGGGCGGATCACGAGGTCAGGAGATCAAGACCACGGTGAAACACCGTCTCTACTAAAAATACAAAAAACCAGGTGGGCGCAGGGGCGGGCGCCTGTAGTCCCAGCTACTCGGGAGGCTGAGGCAGGAGAATGGCGTGAACCCGGGAGGCAGGGCTTGCAGTGAGCCGAGATCGCACTACTGCACTCCAGCCTGGGCGACAGAGCGAGACTCCGTCTCAAACAAACAAACAAACAAAAAGGTAGGGACATTAAATGCAGGACTCAATATAAGGTCTGACAAAGAATAAACCCCTAATAGCTCTTGCATGGAAATAAAGGATGTTATGAGATTATGAATGTCTAAAGGAATCAGGCAGAAGAAAATCTCTTCTCAATTCCATGAGAACTTTCTTAGGTCTTTGTTCCCTAAACCATGGTGAAAATGAGGATGCTAGATATTAAGTGACTATATTTTTGGTGTTAAAAATTCTAGAGTTCTAGAAAATATTTCAGATATTATAAAAATTAATACTTTATAAAACATAATGTCCAACATTTTCTTAGCCAATTGCCTAGGGTTTTATTTTTGTTTTGATGTACTTTTTACTTGTCTTTTGTAGGTAGAGAATTTTTGTTTTGTTTTTTAAAAGTAAACATAGCAGCCTCCTCCCTGGCCTAAGTTACCTTACTATCTAAGTCCCTAAAATAGCAAAGATTATTTAGCTAATCCGTTTTTATTTTCCTCTGATGCTCTTGTACTCTGTTCCTTTTTAATCCTTTTTATTTTGTCAGCTTCAAACTTGGCAGGTATTAAACATTAAATACCAATTATTTGTAGATAATTTAAAATCCAATCATGTTCCTTTGAGTCCTCTATCAGCTATATCATTGTCTATAACCACTGATTAAAATGCTCCTCTTCTATAATTTTCTTTTTTCAAAATAATAGTAACTAATATTTATTGACTCTTCCCATGTCTGTCAGACAAGATGCTAAATAATACACGTGGATTCCCCCACAATCCTCTCAAACCTCCTATGTTTATTTTCACTACTTTACAGAGGAAACTGAGGCTTAGAGAAGTTATGTGAGCTGCTCAAAGTTACACTGTTAGGAAATGTTTGAGCAAGGGGACTAACCTACACATATCTGGCTCCAAGACAGTCCTGAAGCAAGAAGTTATCTATTATTGCATGATGGGCACAGCATTCATTAGACACATGTTAACAGGTTAAATTACTGTAAACATGTTGAAAAAAACAAGCAAGATGTCCGTTTTGTAGAATTAGAGCCAGAGAAGTTGCTTCTCCCAAAAGACTATATTTTTAAGTAATCTTTACTTTTAAAAAATTATTATTTTTATCAGGCATTCTGTTACTGTATTTCACACTTAAATGATCATAAAGAAATCAAGATTATACTCACTGAAAAGTCATGGCTCCTGCTTCCAAGGTACATCTGGTAGGGGACTGTTCATTCAACTTCCGAAAGAGTTGCTTAGCCTGACTCTGATACTGTTGAAGGTCCCGGCCAGACTGAAAGAAGACATCTTCATTTAAGAATTTTCTACAAAAAGCTGTATCAATTAGTGAGAAGCATCATATTATGAGGACACTCTGAATGAGGTCCTTCATTTATAGGTAAGTAAGATTCATTTTAATGAAAGAAAGACAACCTACTTTCAGAGTACAGAGGAAGACCTAACCCCTACTTCTTCAAGATGACTGCATTTGTTATTTGCTAAGAAGCAAAAGCATACACCTCAAATACACTTAGAGCACTCTTAACTTTCAATCCAGTTCCACTGTTAGGACAGTACTCTCCTCCTAACCCATTTCATTTGCAGTTACTGGCACAGAACTATACAGCATATGCTATACTCAGGGGAAATCCTAGAAACAAGATTGATGAATTTCATTTTTATGTTGGAATATTCAGGAGAACCTTCCACAAGTGTTATAGTTTTGAGCATTTAAACAAAACTAAATGTGTGTACTCATAACTGCAAATTATTATGAACACTTTGACTGCAATTAGGTAAAAATGACTAAGAGTAGACACAAAGATTAGGACGTCAGATACCCTTTACTGAATAAATCTATTTGGTTCCCAAGTTTGGACAGCAAAAGTTTGAATATCGAGGGATATATGCAGACAAAAATGAAAATAACAGCATTCAGATGTTATAATTACTGGCAATATTTTCCTGAACAATTTCTAACTGATTTTACAATTATTCTTTTAAAAGAAGAGGGGGCAAATCTATTGGAAAAATAGCAGTGTCATTTCAAAAGAAGACAACCATGCATCACCAATCTACTAGATCCAACAGGGAAAGGAAGTGCCTGAAGAATGGGAAGCAAATAGACATTGTTTATCCATCCACATGTGGGGAAGGGGAGCTTTCTGCCAGCTATCCAGTTATAGTCTGAATGTTTGCTGGTATCCCCCACAAAATTCATGTTGAAATCCTAACCCCCCAAAGTGATGGTATGAAGAAATGGGACCTTTGGGAGGTGATTAAATCAGGAGGGTAGAGCCCTCTAGAATGCGATTAGTACCTTTAAGAGACCCCAGAGGGCTAGCTTGCTCCATCTACCATGTGAGGAAACAGCCAGAAGGTGACATCTATGAACCAGGAATAGGCCCTCAATAGTCACCAAATCTGCTGGTGCTTGATCTTCACCTTGCAGAACTAGAAAAATCAATTTCTGTTGTTTACAAGCCACCCAGTTTATGGTATTTTGTTATAGTAACCCAGACAAAGACACTGCTATGTGATGCAAAGACATAATTCTATTTTGGAATTATTTATTTTACATAGAAAGAATAGCCTCCCTTTGGCAGATATTTAATAACTAAATATTTAAGTAGAAAAGTATTTATGCTAGGGTCTCCCAGGATCTGAGGTCTAACTTTGATAAAGTACAAAGTGATATCTTAAAATTGTAGATAGTGTACTGCTAAGTTGATAGTAAAAACAAGGAAGCAATAATAAAATGATAAAGTGGCAGATCAGCAAACGTACAATTACAGGATAATAAGATTCTAAGCTATATATAAAAATGGTGAACTGGAAATTTTTTTTTTTTTTTTGAGGCGGAGTCTTGCTCTGTCGCCCAGGCTGGAGTGCAGTGGCGTGATCTCGGCTCACTGCAACCTCTGCCTCCTGGGTTCACGCCATTCTCCTGCCTCAGCCTCCCGATTAACTGGGACTACAGGTGCCCGCCACCACGCCCAGCTAATTTTTTGTATTTTTTAGTAGAGACAGGGTTTCACTGTGTTAGCCAGGATGGTCTCGATCTCCTGACCTCGTGATCCGCCCGCCTCGGCCTCCCAGAGTGCTGGGATTACAGGCTTGAGCCACCGCGCCAGGCCGGAAATTTCAATATGAGTAAGAAGGTGAATAAGCATGAGGTGAACCAGGGGAGATAGGCAAAGTCCAGTTGAGGTATTAGTTTGTAGATTTATCTTGTTTAATACCACTGTTACGGCAATAATTTGTTTTATTGACATATATTTGTTACATAGTTGAGAAATAGTTCTGTATTAACATATGTATGTCTGTGTGTATATATGTACAGTCTTATATATTAAACAGTACTTTATAATAATTATATTGAAATTATCATATTAAACAGTACTACTTATATGGTCAGCCAATAAGAGTGAATACTGTCATATACTTTCAGCCAATAAGAACTAGTGTACAATATTCTATTTTCCTAAATTTGAATGGTACTTACCAATCTTTTTGTTTCCCCAATGCCATTCTGAAGAGATCTGAACCCACAAGAGTAGATAAAAGGGATGCAAATAATGCTGGGAATGCTACTAAAGTGCCAAGAAAGAATATCAACATAGATCTGTGATTTTCAACCTTGGCTTCACAATAGAATCACTTGGGGAATCTCAAAAATAAAACTACTTATGCCCAGTCTCCACCACCAAACCAACTAAGTCAGCATCTTGGAGGTGGGGCTGTGACATCAGTATTTTTTACATAACTGCAACCACCAGTGTTAAATATAAGTTCTTTGCTTAAAAGGACTAGTTGAAGAAACATGGAAAAAATTGTCACTCAGATTGGTACAAATCCTTTGAGTTTACAAGAGGCACTGTAAACATTACTGTAACCTGAGAGAAAGACTAACAACTGTATCACCTAATAAGAAACTGGCCAAAAGCATTCTGCAATTTCAGGAATTTGCAAACAGCAATGTAAAGACTGCCAATATACAACACTGGGGATGTACTTATAGGGATTATGGTATGCCAACCAACATCTTACCATGCTGGTTCAGTTAGCATTACCATCCTTGAGAACACAATGCTAGCACAATCTTCTTGGTTAAGCAATACTCTTTCTGGCATATTCACATAATGGAATACTATGCAGCCATTAAAACAATGCTGTATAGAGTTTAATGATATGAGAAAATATTCATTAAATACTGTTAAGTGGAAAGAATTAGGTGAAACAGTCTTACGATATTACCTATTATTTAATGTTATACACACATACATATGTTTAAGGTCATCCACCAAAATGGATATAATTCGAGTACAGATTATAGCTAATACACACTGTTAACATTTTGGTCATTTTGCTTTTATGTATTTACTGACCTTTCTCTAATATGCACAAATTAATTTTGTAATGTGAAAAATCATTCATTCATTATGTATTTGCATCCAGTGTATTGATTAGATGCAATTCTGATCTGTGAACTTTTAAGAAAGGCAAGATGAGGCTGGACATGGGGGATCACGCCTGTAATCCCAGTACTTTGGGAGGCCAAGGCAGGTGGATCACGAGGTCAAGAGTTCAAGACCAGCCTGGCCAAGATGCTGAAATGCCATCTCAACCAAAAATACAAAAATTAGCCAGGTGTAGTGGCAGGCGCCTGTAATCCCAGCTACTCAGGATGCTGAGGCAGGAGAATCGTTTAAACCTGGGGAGCGGAGGTTGCAGTAAGCTGATATTACACCACTGTACTCTAGCCTGGGAAACAGAGTGAGACTCCATCTCAAAAAAAAAAAAAAAAAGAAAGGCAAGATGGAATTAGAAAAGATTCTTCAGAAATGACCATATGATATTATTAAGTGTTCACTTTCTGCCAGGCACTGTTCTGAACACTTTACATTATTTAACTCGTTTAATCTTCATGAGGTGATTAGAATTATTAGGCCAATTTTTTACTTGAGAAGTCAAACTTTTTAGACTCTAAGCTAAAAAGGGAGGAACTAGGATCTGAAAGCAGGCAATCTGGCCCTGGACCCCCTACTCCTAAGCATTATGCTATCCGAACTCTATAATTGAAATTGTTTCAATAGTAGATCCAACTTTTGGGTGAAGTCTTACTACGTAATTCTAATTCATTGGAAATGCTCAAGAAACCATGGGGCAGCTCTGCTCTGGATCTCACAAAACAACATAACCACTGTTTTACATACTGACCTTTAGTTTGCTTTCAAGATCAAAGTCACAAAGGGCCAACAGTTAGCCAGTCCACCTAAAAATATTTAGATGTCCTCATTCTGTTTTCTACTTCATCTAGAAAAGATTAATGAAATTTGTATATGATATAATTATAAGATATCTATTAGTAATCCAATAATGCAGTGGATCGGAATAATTCGAAAAACTGTGAAACAAATTTGAGGTTATCCAATAGCAAATTTAGGATATGGATCTATATATTACAAAAGGTAGAAGGTAGTAACTTGACACACAACCACAATACTTTTCGGTGCTGTCACCTGGGACTGCTGAACAACTAGTTGTATCAAATAATAACTTTTGCCTTCATAGCTCTTATCATTTTTAAATACCCACTGAACTCAGCTGGTCAAAGACCAGCAGCACCAAGAATCAACTACTTTCCTCTAAAAGCAATTACAGTTAAGTGGATTAATCAACCCTCAGTGATTGGGAGCATGAGACTATTTAACTGTACAACATGTTATCTGTTTTCCTGGAGCTTCCTGCTGCCTATTTGGTTAGATCTAACACTTTCTTCAAGTCTGGACTGCCCTTCACGATGCCAGAGGAAAATGAAAGAAAATACAATAATTTTGAGGCAGAACAGAAAGGTAGATAAAGAAATTGCAAAAATCCTAAAAGGAGAAACGTACCATAAAAGGAATGAAGAAAAAAGATAAACAAGATATCAGTTAGGGAGTCCACATTTGAGAAGAAAAGCTCATCTCTCTTCCTGCCCTAAGTCTAAATTTTCAGTTAAACCCAGAGGAAACACCCTGTATAAAATACTGTCTACATTATTTTGTGAATTTTACTCTCTATTGTATTATCTGAATATCCATCTTCGGTAATACGGCAGGTTGTACAGGCACCCAGTAAATACCTAAAATATGATATCTATTATCAGTATAAATATTGAAAGTACACTGATAAAACAAAAACAAACAAAAATGAAGATACATTGAATTATTTGGCCTGGACAATTAAGGTGCTTAAATATAAAACTGTTTGGTTGAGATACCTGTTTATTAAAAAGTTATTCCTGGACTCCTAAGAGGTTAAGGCATCATGAAAAGGCCTTCGAACAAGGCAGTAAAGTACAGTGGTTAGGCACTAAAGCTCTAGTCGACTCAGACAATACTTAATAAAAATCACTGGGTCTCAGTCGGGATGATTTTGCCCCAATGGGACATTTAGCAATGTCTAGAAATATTTTTGTTGCCACACAAACAAACGAAGTGGGGAAGGGTGGTGGTACTACTGGCATCTAGAGGGCAGAGGCCAGGGATATTGCTGGACCTCCCACACAACATACAGGACAGTTCCCAAGAACAAAGAATTATCCATCCCCAAATGTCAACAGTGCCAAGGTGACAAACCCTGATGAAAAATTTCATTATGCCACTTATTAGCTGAGTGAATTTAGGCAAGCGATCTACATTCTCTAAACCTCAGAGCTTCCTTATCTATAATTGGAGATTTTAATAGTACCTATTCTAATATGGTAGTATGAGGATTAAATTTAAAAATGTACTTTATAGGCTTAGCACAGTGTTTGGTATGTAGTAGGCACTTTTATAAATGTTATGTATGCTATTAAAATAGTAAATTAAGTCTAAGATTCAGATTAAAAGTTTAGGCAAACTTTATTATTCAAAGTCAAAACTCCTAAAGGAAAATATTATGGCACTACAATCACAAAAATATCTGTGTGTAAAATTTCTTTCCTTGTCAATTAAACATAGCAATCCATCTTGATAAACCAATATGAAATCAATACCAAATTTAGAATTAACAGTAAATCAATTAATTTTTCAAAAAGTATCACGTCAGAGAGTAGGGGCCACTAATATGAAGTAGACTTTCGAGTTCACTTTGTATTCTTTGCCCACACTGGAATTCAATGCCATAGTTTAAAAACTGACCAGATTCCATCCCTGCTACCCCCAACACACACCCACCCACTATAGGAAAACTATTTTTTAGTCAAACTACACATCCTTCAAGGATATTTCCCTACATTATCTACTTTGTTCAAATCATATTCCTAGGTTCACTGGAACAATTACATTCCTTCTGCAGGATGGTGCTAGAACATTCCTGAAAAACATTTCACATTAGCAAATCAGGGTATGTTAAATTGTTCACAGTTTATTTCAAAGATTAGACTTTGTTTTTATGTAATGAATAGAATTTATTCCACTTAGCATGACCTGCAAATTTATTATCTGTATCACCACTCTCCTAAAAGTGAAAGTAAATATATTTCCAAATCAAACCTAAAAAGGCATATAACTAAAGAGAATAGTTCCTTACTACTGGATCCTACTGTTACCTTAATGTCATACCTTCTAGGTAGACTTTCCTGATTTCCTAAAACCAACTTAGATACATTTTCCATGTTCGACAAAACCCTCTTCCTTCTCCTTAGCAGTTAAACTACATTTTAATAGTACTTTAATAGTATGTTGGTTATCTGATTTTTCCACTAGACTGTAAGCTCCACAAAGGTAGAGACTGGGTACTCTAACCCCCTGCATTAACACTATGCCTGGCACATTTGATGTGCTCAATAAAAATTTTTTTGCATTAATATATGAATGAAAAGTCCAATAGAAGAAATGTGCAACCTATTTTTTTCTATATCTCATCTTTTTTTAAGGTTCAAGGTTTTAAAACACTACTTAGACTGTATGAAAAAGTAAAATAAAATTGATCACTTTAAACAAATTATATAAATTCCATTGTCAGTTTTGTCTTCAGAACCTCCCAAGCTTGCTCCAGAAACTTGTCTTCAGAAATTTCCACTGTGATTCTAAAACACAAAACAGCTTTTTTTAAGACACCTGGAGTTATTGCTGTTTTCAATCAATTCAGTATATTTTTGAGCACCTACTAGCATAAAGCAGCCATTGTAAAAGGTATGAATAACACAGAGATGATTCAGATCCGTCGTTTGCCCGCTAGGAAACTCAAGTTATTGAAAGACAAAAAAATAAGTTACAATGTATTGCAGGAATGTGGTACGGCGTATTGGAGAAGGTGGGAACTGGGAATAATCCTGAAAGAATGTGCTGTACTGAACTCTAACAAGTGCTTATATGTGGCAGTATTACCTCAACCACTTTCAAAAGATGTCAGCAAGCTAGGTCAAAGATCAGGTGCTACGTTATAGAGTTGAAGAACTTGGCTGATTTGTCCCAGGATTTATCCGTCAGCAGTCCTATTAGCAGCAGAAAATTAGAAATCCTGATTTTTAACAAAGTCCCTAAAGAGTCAAAGAACACTGGATGATCAAAATCAACCAAAGCTATCACTTCTCCAGAGCGTTTTTCTAAAGAGAAACAGGTAACACAAAAATCTGAACTCCTTCAGGAAAGATTCCTCTCACCGGTAGTCTCTCCCACACCAAAAGATAAAACAGCACTTCAGAGAGGTCGGGAGTGCCCGGGAAGTCACAAAGGTCTCTCGGCCCTAGGAAGGAATCCGATGCTGAGGGCAAAGCGCGCTGGCAGAGCCTTGGGGTCGCGGGGATCTAGTAAGCAGCTCACCTGTTCGTCCTCCTGCATCGAGGCGGCCAGCGGGAGCCCGTCAGCCACTCGGGCGATCATTGTTAGCAACACCATCTTCACAAATTATGGGGATCCAACACAGGCCCGGAAGGCCGTTGGCGTCGTCCTCACTTCTTCCGCCGCGACAACAGTTATTCCCTATGTCTCAGCTACCGGAGATCCAGCTGCTTGCGTCTCCGCTTCCCGCTGAGGTGGCCGGAAACAGCGCAAGAGCTTTCCACTACCGGTCCCCAGAATTGGCTTCCCTCAGAGAACCACAACTATCAGAACACTGGTTCCGCGATCTGCCTTCCACCTTCTTAAACTTCCAAGGTCTGGCTGGCTTTTCTGAATTTGGGGTTTCGAATAAGCCTCGCCCTTTTAGGGGCATTGCACCCAAGCTGAATCAGAATTTTCTAGTTCCTGAAACTAAGTCTTGGGAGAGAGCTGGGAAGGTGGGTGGGAGTTAATGGGTACCACCCATTAACCATTAACCGTTAACCATGAAGGGTATGTAAAAAAAGGAAAACCCTGAAAAGTAGGCTATTTTCATATTTTTTCTATTTTCTATGTTATATATTCTATAAAATTTTCTGTATTTATATATTTCTGAACAAAGATTTTTGTCTATTTTTGCTTGTTTGTTTATGCAGCATCCCCACCAGGCTCCTTAGTTTATGGTAAGAAGTCAATAAATATTTGTTGTATGTGTGAATAAATGAGCAAGTACAAGACATCTTTTACCATTTAGGTCAGTCAGCCTACAAAAAGCTAGGATTAGGCCAGGCGCGGTGGCTCATGCCTGTAATCCCAGCACTTTGGGAGGCCGAGGCGGGCAGATCACGAGGTCAGGAGATCGAGACCATCCTGGCTAACAGGGTGAAACCCCATCTCTACTAAAAATACAAAAAATTAGCCGGGCGCGGTGGCGGGCGCCTGTGGTCCCAGCTACTCGGGAGGCTGAGGCAGTTGAATGGCGTAAATCCGGGAGGCGGAGCTTGCAGTGAGCCGAGGTTGCCCCACTGTACTCCAGCCGGGACGACAGAGCAAAAAAAAAAAAAAAAAAGCTAGGATCTCTGATATATCTAGGTGTTCCCATCTCTTTGTTCTTTGGTGTCTCCATCTCTAAAGTGGGGATATTATCGGCCTTTCAGGGTTTTAATGAATATTAGATGAGAAAATCTAGATGCAAGGGCTAAAAAAAGAATCATACAAATGCTTTTATTTATCATTACTTAATAATGACTACTCTTTACTAAGTGTTTACAGTTAGTTCTCGCATTAATAGAAACACTGTTAAGTATATTCTAGATATTAGTTAAGCAACCCAGTAAGCCTGTTTAGTATTGTATCTCCAGTTTGTAGTTGAGAGGAAAGCCTGAGAGAGCTCACAGTGATGGGAACAGGATTTGAGCTCAGATTCAACTTCAAATCCTGATGTGATTCTGTCTTAACTTGTACCCATTAACTAAAGAGCTCAGGCTTTTGTTACCTCTTATATTGGCCTTCAACATTAGAAGAAAATTAATATTCTTTTTGTGTGGCATTTTCTTTATTAAAAAGATTTTTATTTCAAGAGCTTTTGGGTTACAAGTGGGTTTTTGTTACATGGATGAATTATGTAGTGTTGAATGCTGAGATTTTAGTGCACCCATCACCCAAGTTGCGTACATTATACTTAAAAAGTAGTTTTTTATCCCTAGGTCCCTACACATCCTCCACCTTCTAAGTCTCTAAAGTCCATTATATCACTCTGTATACCTTTGTGTACTCAAAGCTTAGCTCTCACTTAAGTGAGAACATACGATTTTTGGTTTTCCACTCCTGAGTTACTTCACTTAGAGTAATGGCCTCCAGCTCCATCCAAGTTACTGCAAAGACATTATTTCATTCCTTTTTATGGCTGGGTAGTATTCCATGGTGTGTGTGTGTGTGTGTGTGTGTGTGTGTGTGTATCACATTTTCTTTATCCACTCATTAGTTGATGGGCACTTAGGTTGGTTCCACATCTTTGCGATTGTGAATTATGCTACTAAGAAAACTAATATTATTTAACGATAGACTTTTGAGACCAAAACCCAGTAAGACCTAGTGATTGACTCCACATTAAAGATGAAGGACTAGAATAAATAAGACAAAAAAATACAATTGTGCTATTAACAGAGACAGAAAGTGGAATGGAAGTGAATCCTTGTATATATGGGAGTTTAAGTTAGTAGAATCATAGTACCTTACATTTAAAATAGCCCATAGATATAAGTTGTTCTAATTTCCCTTTCTCCCACTTAACAAGGACATGCCTTCTCCACAGCCTCAAATGATGGTCATTTGAGTAATGAGGAATTAATGATACAAATATTTTAACTAAAGATACAGACTGCCATGTTGATTAGAGAAGCAGAGAGAGAAGAATGTAGTAGGTGTGTGCCGAGAAGCAAATTCGGAGTAAGAATCCAAATCTTTTTTCAGTTTCTGACTCTAGACTCTTCCCAAGGCCCATACACATTCTTGCCATTCAAACATTATTGCTTCGTTATAAGAAATTCCCTCTTTTTCCTGCTTAGGCTACTTTGAGTTAGTTTGTTACTTACAACCAAAACACACACACACCAAAAAAAAAAAACTAATAAAAGCATGGAGTCACCCTGGAGCAATTATTTCTTGGAACAACAACATTCATACTCACACCTCTTACTTTGATCCTTTCTAAACACACTAGATGACTCTGGCACCCTTCAAACACAATTGATTCCAGGAAAAGGATAGTGATCTTAGGCCGCTAATAATTTCAGCCATCAGGAGAAAACTAGAGTTGTCTCTGAAACTGCCCACTGTTCAGACCTTGGGAACTCTGGCATCTGAGCTCCTTTTCCTTCTGACTTGATCAGCTTCATTTCATTCACGTCTAAGTGTTGCCTTTAAGCTGCTGCCCTTTGATTCTTGGAGCAATATAGTACTGTGTAATAATGGTTAACACTGTGATCGGTAAGTACATGGAAGGTTCTCAACTATTTTACATTTAATTAAACAAGAATATCGGCAAACATTTGTACCGAACTTTAAAATGTATAAAGCCCTCGTATGTCCTTTGCCGTAAATCTGACAACCACCTGTGAAATGGATAAAATTCTTGGAATTTGTAAACGCTGTACTAGGGAAAAAAAAAAGGTAAACACAAGCGTTGAATGTCATCGTTACAGCTGCCAGCAAATTCTTGAAACTTATCAAAGAAATCGTGAAATGCATATATCTAAATCAACTTATATTAAGCTGCCTAAATAGGATAAGACTTTCCATTACAGCAGTCACACGGTTGCAGAAATTTTACAAGTGAGATCAAACGAAGCAGTAGTTAAAGGTTTGTGTCCATTCATTCTTAAACAATTCTATCGAGTGCCTAATTCTATTCCAGACACTGAGCTTAGTAATGATGACGAATAAAGAATAGTCCCAGCAACTTGTGACCCGTACCTACCCTGGCCAGACCAAACACTGTCACTTAAGAGGTCTGCAAGTAAACGGCAGCTCCTGTTTGAATTACATGATTATATATACATGGAAAAAACATTTCTTCAGAGAAACTGCTCCTGGCAGGCAAAAGAACAGATAGCCACTGTATCTGAACCAGTATCTATCGATCTGGACTGTATGCACCGGTATGGCTGTACTAGCTATTAAAATATTGGAACATTTTCTTACAGATTCGTTAAAAAGCTATTGCCCTGAGCATCCCCTTCTTGAGCCCCTTCTGCCCCAACAACACGCGAACGCTTAAGACTCCTGCTCCCCACAGTTCAGCCAGATTCCATTGTCATTGGCGGTTTTCCATGTTAGTCATTTTGAAAAGCTTCGCCTCCAGGCATGGCCATTAGCTACCCGCAGGGAATTAGAACTGCCCCGCCTTCCGCCCTGGCGCCTGCCCTGCGGCCACGCCTCCGGTCGGCTGCTGGGCGCAGGCCCCGGCGGGGATTGGAGAGCAGCGCCCCAGGCGGGCTTACTGACACCATCTGTACTGGTGATTAAAAGCGAGTTATTTTGAATTATCATCCCTGATTAAACCTCCTTACAGTGCGAGCTGCGTGAAGGCAGGACTTTTCTTTATTCTTGAATTTTCACAGCCCTTAACTGTGTCCTCCTCACAGTTCATCCAGTCAGTGAAGTGAAAATGAAGGGTTAGGGGAAGGGGGAATGAGCCGAAAAGAACAAGGTGCGCTTTATAAATCCCGTGAAAGCCTCTGTTTAAAATAATTATGACTTTGGCAGGGCGCAGTGGATCATGCCTGTAATCCCTGCACTTTGGGAGGCCGAGGCAGGCGGATCACTTGAGGTCAGGAGTTCAAGACTAGCCTGGCCAAAATGACAAAACCCCGTCTCTACTAAAAATACAAAAATTAACCGGGTGTGGTGGCGGACGCCTGTAATCCCAGATACTAGGGAGGCTGAGGCAGTAGAATTGCTGGAACCCATGGGGTGGAGGTTGCAGTGAGCCAAGATCGTGCGCCACTGCACCCTAACCTGGGTGACAGAGCAAGACTCAGTCTCAAAAAAAAAAAAAAAAAAAAAAAAAGTATAACTTTATATAGCCTATTTCAAACATGGGGCCACAGCAAAGCTGTCTCTTGCCTTCTAGAAGAAGCTATTTCATGAAACTGTAATACTTCTTCCATCATGTCTCTCTGGTTTCCCTACTTTGTCAGGAAAGCCTAGCAGAGAGCAGGCCCAGCTGGTTCACACCTTGGAGCTTGGGATGTGTGGGGTGAGTAGGATAACTGGGTGTAGAAAGTAGAAAGTTTCTTCTTCAGAGTTTCCCTTCTTGTTAAAGAATAAATCATAAGTGTTAGAAATAATAGTTTCTTTTCAAGACTAACTTCCTTCAATTCTCCTTGCTTTGTGCTATTAACTCTCTGTTAAGCCCTATCCTATGTAGTTATTAGACATAAAGGAATAAGTACATTATATGTCCTTGTACTTTAACCAAAATATTTGTGCTGGACATGCTCACAGACATGTCTCAGCTCACAGCCTATGCCCCTTTCTTATTTAAGAATATTATTACTTTTCTAAGTCCTTTTGGAAGCAACTTCCTCTTTTCCTTTGTCTTTTCATTGCTTTTACCTATTTAGAAAAGTTTTACATTATCAGCCAGTCAGGTTTTACTTTAGATTGTGCTGTCTGGCTCCAGCCAACAGAGACAGGACACAGTAGCAAGGACAAGCTGCCTAAGGGTTAAAAATTGCTTCCCTCCATTGTTCAGGTGTGCTCCCGCCATTGTTCCATCTGCAAGGAGCACCCTTTCCGCAGAAAGTAAAATTACCTTGCTGAGAAAACTTTTTGTCTGAGTGCTAATTTTTCCTTGTGGTACTGAGGAACAAGCATTCTGTTTGTAAATAAACATTTTACATATAAAATTGGTGTAGTTCTGATAGCACCTAAAATATTGTATGAAACTTAATTTTTTAAAACAAAATACATTTCTGACTGGGCACGGTGGCTCAAGCCTGTAGTCCCAGCACTTTGGGAGGCCGAGATGGGTGGATCACAAGGTCAGGAGATCGAGACCATCCTGGCTAACACGGTGAAACTCCGTCTGTACTAAAAAATACAAAAAACTAGCCGGGCAAGGTGGCGGGCGCCTGTAGTCCCAGCTACTCCGGAGGCTGAGGCAGGAGAATGGCGTAAAACTCGGGAGGCGGAGCTTGCAGTGAGCTGAGATCCGGCCACTGCACTCCAGCCTGGGCGACAGAGCCAGACTCCGTCTCAAAAAAAAAAAAAAAAAAAAAAAAAATTCTTCTACTACTAGTCTCCAAACTCTTTCAGGACAGAAAAACTAGTTAGTTATTCCCAAGGGTCTAGTATCCTGTACCTGGAACCTAGCAAATGCTCAGTTACTGTTTATGGACTAAATGACTGAACGAATGGCATGTCTCATGGGTTGAGATGATACTCACTGGTTGTATACAGCACGATTCACAGTTGGTATTGTACTAAGTGAAAACATATCCAACCCCCATGTCTTTCATTCTTCCAATTAGTTATTCAACAAATATTTATTGTTTAACTACTATGGGCTAGGAATATCAGGCACTGAATTATACAGAGGAACATGATATATGTTAGTAGAAATGGGTCCCTATCCAGACCCCAAGAGAGGGTTCTTGGATCTGCAAGAAAGAACTGGGGGCACGTCCTTAGAGTAAAGTGAAAGCAACTTTATCAGAGAAGTAAAGGAACAAAAGAATGCCTACTCCATAGACAAAGCAGCACCAAGGGTTGATGGTTGGCTATTTTTATGATTATTTCTTGATTATATGCCAAATAAGCAGTGGATTATTCATGAGTTTTCTGGGAAAGAGGCAGGAATTTCCCTCTTTTAGACCATACAGGGTAACTTCCTGACATTGCCATGGCATTTGTAAACTGTCATGGTGCTGGTGGGAGTGTCTTTTAGCATGCTAATGTATTGTAATTAGCATATAGTGAGCAGTGAGGACAGCCAGAGGTCATATTCATCACCATATTGGTTTTGGCCGGCTTCTTTACCACGTTCTGTTTTATCAGCAGGGTCTTTATGACCTATAGCTTGTGATTCCAGTCCTGCCAACCTCTCATCTCATCCTGTGACTGAGAATGCCTAACCTCCTGGGAATATAGCCCCGTAGGTCTCAGCCTCATTTTACCCAGCCCCTATTCAAGATGGAGTCATTCTGATTTGAATGCCTCTGACAGTTACACTCTAGCTGGCTCTGTCTCTCTTCCATTATCTCCAACCCACCTCTACCCGCATGGTGTTCCCACCTCTCGGTCTGCAACAATAAAAGCTTTGGATGGTGATTTTTTTTTTTTTTTTTTTGGATGGAGTCTCGCTCTGTTGCCCCAGGTGGAGTGCAGTGGCGAGATCTCCACTCACCGCAAGCTCTGCCTCCCAGGTTCACGCCATTCTCCTGCCTCAGCCTCCCAAGTAGCTGGGATGACAGGTGCCCGCCACCACACCCGGCTAATTTTTTGTATTTTTGGTAGAGATGGGGTTTCACCGTGTTAGCCAGGATGGTCTCGATCTCCTGACCTCGTGATCTGCCTTCCTTGGCCTCCCAAAATGCTGGGATTACAAGTGTGAGCCACCACGCCTGGCCTGGATGGTGATTTTTTAAACTCTGAATATACAACCGGATTGTCCTTCAGACCTGCAGCTTTATTATCTTTCTGTGGAGTCTAAACGGATTTGTTTTGTTCCTAGTGGCCATTACAGTTTCCTCATCTTACCTGCTGTCTCAACAGCTTTGCTGTAGCTTGGCTTCCTCCTCTAATAGTCCTCCAGCTCCTGCTCCTTTTATTGGACCATCTGTCCTCTACTCATAGTAGTGGTTCAGTGTTTCAGAAATTAGTGAAAATTTCCCTCTCAGACTGACTTTTCTTTACAATCTTAAGGTTTGGATCTTTCAGGTATTATTATTAATAGTAGTAGTATTTTATTTTATTCTCAATTTTTTATGATGGGGTCTCCCTGTCACCCAGGCTGGAGTACAGTGGCACAATCTTGGGCCCACTGCAGCCTCGACTTCCTGGGCTCAAGCAATCCTCCCACCTCAGCTTCTCCAGTAGCTGGGAATACAGACACACATCACCACATCTGGCTAATTTTTGTATTTTTTTTTTTTTTTTTTTTTTGTAGAGATGAGGTCTCACCGTGTTGCCCAGGCTGATCTTGAACTCCTGGGATTAAGTGATCCACCCACCTTGGTCTTCCAAATTGCTGGGATTACAGGCATGACCCACCATATCTGGCCAGATCTTTCAGTTATTACTAGTCTTTGCTATCCTTCCTGGGAAGAAAGTATTAAGCAAATTCATTCAGCTACACCTGCCGAAGAATTAAATCTAATACGACATTAAAGGTGACACAGTGGGTCAAAGTCTAACTTGCTGTTAGTGCTTGCTTGTGGTGAATTCTCCAGCTTCCAAAGATGTAATTTTTGTTAATCAGTCCCTCTTCGTTCTTCCCCTAATCCCCGGCCCATCCTCTCACTCCATCACTACCTGACATGGGACCTTTTTCTTTTTTTTTTTTTTTATTAGGGAGCATGATCATCTGGTTCTGGAAATCTGAAGTCAGGCCCCAAACTCTGTGTGCCATTTCTCTAGGGAGCTCTACCTCCAAGCTGTCAGGCAGATAATAACCAAAATTTGAAAGTTCTAGAAGGAATTTCCTTTTAAAAATCTGCTATTTATGCAGCCTGTCACTTCTTGAGAATACTGCAATGAAAGCTTTGAGTTGGAGTTTTAGGAGCTCAAGACATAACAATCCTTTCTTCTTCTTTTAAGTTCAGATCAAATTGGGAAATAGAGGAGTCACACAGAGAATTAATAATACTACAGTACTTTTATTAGTGATCCAAGTGGAGAACGTGAATTTAGATCTGTGGTGCTGCAAAGGTCCTGCTAATATTTCACTCCAGAATTAGGCAGACTTCACTCTAGAAACAGCAGGCCTTTCTCAAATGGGCAGGCTGACTGGCTCCTTACCACATGGCGTAGGGCAAACCAGAATGACCTACTCTGAGGCTGGCATCTTAAGTGCTTGGCTATCCCCAAAAGACTTCTCAGATTCTCAAGGCAGAAGGAAGCAGAGTGCAGCCCAACACAGAGGAGGACCTTCTGCTCTCCTACCAGAGAGTAGAATTCATCTTAGTACCTTTGTCTCCCTTGGCCAGCTCCAGTGGTGGTGGTGGTGATCTCAGAGACTCCCAGCTGTTCTCTCTCTCCCAGCCTTTAGCTGGGAAAAGGGTTTGTCTCTGTAATACACTTTTTGTGGAGGACTTCACTTATGTGAATTTCATGTGACACAGTGCCTTTCTTATGAATTTCCTTATTCTGTGTTTGTATTCCAGTTTATTGCAGTTGCCCATTACTTATGGGATAGGATGTGCATTTTTATTGGTATTTATCATTTTATTTGCCACAAATGACAAAACCTTATCTAAAATTACTGCATTTGTGTTTGGATTTTGGACAAGTTTTGTGTGGCTGCTTAATTTTGTTCAGTACGCTCTATGAACTGCTGCTGAGAAAACTTGAAAATACTGATAAGAGATAAGCCTTAATTGAACCTCTAAAATACTTTAAGACTTTGGAAGATAGATATAATGGATGACGGGTGATGTATCAAAATTTGCATAATTTTTAAAGGACTTTTTTGAGCAGTGATGATCAAGTCTAGTCTGAATACAAGCTATCATTTACCACAAATTACACCAGAGACATTTTGGCTTTAAATTTGTCTTTGTAACTGTCGTAATGTTGTAACTGCTGAAATTTGTCTCAGATGGAATTTTCTGGAGGTGTTGTTTTTATGGAGGAATACTCGTGGGGACACAAATTTTTCCTTAAAACACATGGATCAAATCACAAATGAAAGAGGGGACATTATTACCAACTTGTGGAATACAAAGTATTATAGAGGAATATTATGAGAAGTTATATGCCAACAAATCAGATAAACTAGATGAAATGAACAAATTTCAAGAAAGAAACAAGCTACCCAAACTGATTCAAGAAAAATAGAAAATCTGAATACCCTGTAACAAGTAAAGCAATTCAATTAGTAGTGATAATATATTTTTTTAATGTTCCATAAAGAGGAGCCCAGGTTCAGATAGCTTATTCTGTGACTTCTGCCAAATATGTTTATAGGACACAAACTCTTCACCCCCTCAAAAGAAAGGAGAAGAAGAACACTTCCCATCTCATTCTATGAGGCCAGTATTACCTTGGCACCAAAACCAAGACTTCAAGAAAGGAAAATGACAAGCCAGTATACCTTTATAAATATAGATGTAAAAGTTCTCAACAAACTTTATTTGGCAACATATGGAAAAGACTATACATCATGACAAAGTGAAATTTATCCTAGGAATGCAAGGTTGATTCAACATATGAAACAATAAATGTAATGCACCATATTAATTGGATAAAGGACAAACTCCATGTGATCATCTCAATAAATGCAGAAAAAGCATTTGAGAAAATCTAGCATCTTATCTTGTTAAAAACAATGAACAAACTAGGAAAGAAGAGAACTCCTTCAACCTGATAAAGGGTATCTATGAAAAAACCCACAGCTAACTCCATACTTAAAGAGGAAAGACTTGAAAACATTTCCTGTAAGATCAGGAATAAAACAAATATGTCCACTCTCACCACTTCTAGTCAACATAGTACTTGATATTCTAATGAGGGCGATTAGGCAAGAAAAAGAAAGCCACCCCAGCTGGAAAGAAATAAGTAACACCATTTCTATTTGTAGATGACTTTATCTTGTACTTAGAAAATTCCAAGGAATCCACGCAGAAATTTAAGAATTAATAAATGAACTCACCAAATTGTAGGATACAAGATCAATATACAAAAACATTTGCATTTCTATGCACCAGAAATGAACAATCCAAAAATGAAACTGAGAGCACAATTCCATTTACAAGGCATCAAAATAAAGCTGCACATCTACACCATCTGATCTTCAACAAAGCTGACAAAAACAAGCAATGGGGAAAGGACTCCCTGTTCAATAAATTGTGCTGGGATAACTGGCTAGCCATATGCAGAAGAATGAAACTAGAGCCTTACATTTTACTGTATACAAAAATTAACTCAAGATAAGTAAAAATTTAAATGTAAGATCTCAAAATATAAAAATATTAGAAGAAAATCTAGGAAATACTTCTATCAACGTCAGCCTTGGCAAAAAGATTTTGGATAAGTGCCCAAAAGCAATTGCAACAAAACCAAAAATTGACAAATGGGACCTAATTAAACTAAAGACCTTCTGCATAACAAAATAAACAATCAACAGGGTAAATAGATAACCTACAAGACAGAAGAAAATATTCACTAACTATGCATCCAACAAAGATCTAATATCTAGAATTTATAAGGAACTTCAATCAATAAACAAAAACAAATAATCCCCTTAAAAATGGTCAAGGCGTATGTACAGACACTTTTCAAAAGAAGACATACAAGTGACCAACCAACGTATGAAAAAATGCTCCACATCACTAATTATCGGCGAAATACAAATCAAAACCACAATGAGGTACTACCCCACGCCAGTTAGAATGGCTATTATTAAAAAGTCAAAAATGGCTATCATTAAAAAGTCAAAAAACAACAGATGCTGGTGTGGCTGCAGGGAATAGGGAATACTTACACACTGTTGTTGGGAATGTAAATTTGTTCAGCCACTGTAAAAAGTAGTTTGGAGATTTCTCAAATAACTTAAAGCAACCATTTGATGCAGCAATCCCATGACTGGGTATATACCCAAAGGAAAATAAATCATTATACCAAAAAACACATGTATTTATATGTTCATCACTGCACAATTTACAATAGCAATCAACCTAGGTGCACATCAAGGGTGGATTGGATAAAGAAAATGTGGTTCATATATGCTGTAGAATACTATACAGCCATAAAAAGTGAAATAATGTCCTTTCAGCAACATGGACAGAGTTGGAGGCCAAAATCCTTAGCAAATTAATGCAGAAACAGAAAACCAAATACGACATGTTATCATTTGTAAGTGGGAGCGAACCACTGAGCACACATGAACATAAACACAGGAACAATAGACACTGTGCACTACTAGAGAGGCAACAGAGGGAGGAGGCATGGGTAGAAAAACTTCCATGAGTATGTAACAAAGCTGTACATGTACCTCTGTATCTGAAAGTTGAAATTTAAAATAAGTAAACAAATAAAATTTTTAGGAATAAATCTAACAAAAAGTGTACACTAAAAACCACAAAACATTGTTGAAGGAAATATTAAAAGACCTAAATAAATATAAAGGAATTCCATGTTCATGTTCATGTTCATGGACTGGAAGACTTAAGAGAGTTAAGATGGCAATAATCCCAAGTTGTTCTACAGATGTGTTGCAATCTCTATCAAAATCCCAGCTAGTGCGCGCTCTCTCTCTCTCTCTGTCTCTCTGGGCAGAAATTGACAAGCTGCTCTTAAAATTCAGATAGAAATGCAAAGGACCCAGAATAATTAAAACCATCTTTAAAAGAAGGAAAAAGGTATGAGAAGGACTCATACTTCTGATTTCAAAACTTAATAACAAGCAACATAATTAAGACAGTGTGGTATTGAAATCAGAATAGACATACAGGTCAATGGAATATAACTTAGAGTCCCAGAAATAAACACATGTATATATGGTCTAATTAAAAAAAAAAATAAGGAAAAGAGAGCATTTTCAACAAATGATGTGTGACAACTGGATATTCACATGCAAAATAATGATGGGCTCTTATATCACACTATATATAAAAATCATCTCAAAATGGATCGTCAACCTATGAGCTAAAACTATGTATCTCTTTGAATGAAACACAGGAATAAATCTTTGTGACCTTTGATCCAGCATAGTTTCTTAGCTATGACACCAAAAGCACAAACTGCAAAAGAAAAAAATAGATGAAAAGACTTCATCAAAATTTAAAACTTATTTTTTTTAAAAAAACACAAGAAAGAAGACAACACTCAAAATGGAACAAAATACTTGCAAATCATACCAGGTAAAGGAATTCCTTTCAGAACACACACACACACACACACACATAACACACACACACCCTTACAACTCAGTAATAAAATAAGAACAAACAATCCAATTGAAAAATAGGCAACGAATTTGAAAAGATGTTTCTCCAATGAAGATGTACAAATAAATACTAAATATATGACAAGGTGCTCAACATTATTAGCTAGGGAAATACAAGCCAAAACCACAATGAAATGTCACTTCACACCCACTAGGATGGCTATAATAAAGAAGACACATACTAACAAATGGTTACAATGTGGAAAAACATTGAGTTGCTGGTGGGAATGTAAACATTATGAGGCCATTTGTAAAAACACTTTGGCAGTTTACAAAAAGTTAAACAGAGTTGCCATAAAACCCAGCATCTCCACTCCTAGGTATGTACCCAAAGTAATTGAAACTGTATGTCCAAAGGAAAACATGTACATGAGCGTTCACAGCAGCATTATTCACTATAGCAAAAAACAAACAAAAACCACCTAAATGTCTATCGACTGACAAATGGGTACATTAAATGTGATATTTCCTTACAATATATTTTCAGCAATAAAAAAATGAGTGAAATATTGGCATTCACTGTAAAGTGGACGGACCTCAAAACACTATACTAATTGAAAGAAGCCAGACATAATGTGCTACATGTTAGATGATTCTATCTATATGAAGTATCCAGAATAGGTAAATTTATAAATATAAAAAGAAGATTAGTGGTTGTCAGGGACTGGGGAGAGGAACAGCAGGTGGCAGAAATGGAAAGGGTAAGTGGCTGATACTGAGTATGGAGTTTGTTTTGAGGGTGATAAAAATGTTCTGAAATTAGAGAGTGATAATGATTGCACAATTCTGTGACTATACTAAAAAAAAAAAAAAACAGATGAAAAAATAAAAAACAAGCTAAATACTTGGAGAACTGGCTGGGTGTGGTGACTCACACCTGTAATCCCAGCATTTTGGGAGGCCAAGGTAGGCAGATCACGTGAGGTCAGGAGTTTGAGACCAGCCTGGCCAACATGATGAAACTCTATTCTTACTAAAAATACACAATTTAGCTGGGGGTGGTAGCGGGCGCCTATAATCCAAGCTACTCAGGAAGCTGAGGCACGAGAATCGCTTGAACCTGGGAGTGGAGGTTTGCAATGAGCTGAGATCGTGCCATTGCACTCCACCCTGGGCAACAGAGTGAGACCCTGCCTCAAAATAAATAAATACATAAACAAATAAAATAAATGGAGAGCTATTCCATATTCATGGATAAGAAGACAGTATTGTTAAGATGTCAATTCTTCCCAACTTGACCCATATATTCAATGCAATTCTAATAAAAATCCCAGCAAATTATTTTGTGGATTTTTATAAACCGATTCTAAAGTTTATATGGAGAAGCAAATACTCAGAATAGCCAACACAATATTGAAGTAGAAGAACAAAGTTGGAGGACTAACACTATGTGAGTAAACAAGACAGCATGATATTGGCAAAGTAATAGAAATACAGATCAATGGAACAGAGTAGAGAGTGCAGAAAGAGACCCACATAAATGTAGCCAAAAGACATTTTGCAATATATATATATATATATATATATACAAATGGCAAATAAACATATGAAGAAATACTCAACATCATACATAATTGGGGAATTGCAAATAAAAATGATAACGAGGTACTACCACATACCTATTAGAAAGGCCAACACCAACACCAAATGCTGGCAAAAATGCAGAGCAGTTGAAACTCTTATTCATTATTGGTGGGAATGCAAAAATGGTAGCCACATTGGAAGACAGGTTATTTCTTACAAAACTAAACATATTCTTACTTTACCATGCAGCAATTGGGCTTCTTGGTATTTTCCCAGAGTTGAAATTTCACATTCACACAAAACCCTACACATGAATGCTTATGCAAGCTTCTTTCATGATGACCAAAATTTGGAAGCAACCAAAATGTCTTTCAGTAGGTAAATGGAAAAACAAACTCTGACACATTTACACAATAGAATATTATAAAGTGCTAATAAGAAATGAGCTATTAAGCCATGCAAAAACATGGAGGTACCTTAAATGCATATTATTACGTGAAAGAAACCCATCTGAAAAGGCTACATATGGTATGATTCTGTCTATATGACACTATGGAACAGGCAAAACAGTGGAAACAGTAAAAGGATCAGTGGTGGTCGGCGGTTGGAAAGAGGGATGAATATGTGGAGCATGGAGGATTTACATGGCCAGGAAACTACTCTGTTAGTTACTATAATTGTGGATACACACCATTTTATATTTGTCAAAATCCATAGAATGCACAACATCAACAGTGAACCCGAATGTAAACTATGGACCTTAGATGATAATGTATGTCAACGTAGGTTCATTGATTGTATAAATGTACGCTCTGGATTTTGATAGCTGGGGAGGCTATATGTGTCTTGGGGGCAAGACGTATGTATGAAACCTCTATCATCTGTTCAATTTTGTCCTGAACCTAAAACTGCTTTAAAAAATAAAGTCTACTTTTTAAAATGTCAATTTCAAGGTCTTAGAGCTAACCAAACAAAATATTATCAGAACCCAGTGCAATATTTGGAACAATTCAGATTCATAGTTGTTTCCAAACTCACAGCAGAAACTCAGTGTCACAGGTAGACAAAGAAGAGGGAACCTTTTAGTGTTAGCCTATCTGGTTTGACAACCATTGTATGCCAATTATCTGAACCTGTGACCTGTAACCATAATGTTAATTGAGATAAATGTTATTGTGAAGAGGTTAATTATACTGTGTTTAACATGTGGCAGATAGGGGTTGGAAATCCCCTATACAAGTCTCCCCTCTCAGAGAGCGACACTTGAAATCTTGGTACTTCATTACTAAATTTAGAAAGTTACAGGTTGGCAGGTTCAGTTTCCAGTTACTATGATTTAGTGAACTTACTGGTTTTGATTTCCCACCAGGATAATCAAAATCTGTTAATTTCCATTTCTCTTTTGAATCCCTCTTTTTTTTCTGGCACTAAAGGGCTGATTTGAGTGTGGATTCTGTTTATTATATAATTTTCACACTGTTTCTATGTGGACGTTTCAAGCCCATACCACCGTGACTCATGCCACTGTCTAGTGCTGTGAAACTGCTTAGGCCTATCAAACCTGCCTCTCTGTCAAGATTTCTTCCTTTGTTTCAACTTAAGAATTGTCTTCAGCAAATATCTAAATTGAAACTGCTTCTAATGTTTCTGAGCGACAATAGTCTTTTGTTCTTCTTGGGGTTGGCTGAACTTCTGGCATCTGAGAGGTCAATGCCTTTTATCAGTTTTAGAAAATTCTTGAGCTTTGTCTCTTCAAATAAATACTGCTCCTCTCTTTCCTCTCTCTTTCAGGGACTGCAATTAATCATTTATTAGACATTTTTACTGTGTTTTTGAGGTCTGTTATGTTCTTTTCCTTTTTCTCTGTCCTTCAGTTTGGATATTTTCTATAGGCCTGTCTTCCAGTTCATGCATCCTGACTTCTGCTGTACTCAGACACCTGATGGTTTAAAAGTATGTTAAGTATACCCAAAGAGTTCTTATTTCCAGTTATTGTAATTTTTTTTTTTTTTTGAGAGGCTGGAATGCAGTGGTGTGATCTCGGCTCACTGCAACCTCTGCCTCCCAGATTCAAGCAATTCTCCTGCTTCAGCCTCCTGAGTAGCTGGGATTACAAGCACTTGCTACCATGCCCAGCTAATTTTTGTATTTTTAGTAGAGATGGGGTTTCACCATGTTGGTCAGGCTGGTCTCGAACTCCTGACCTCATGATCCGCCTGCCTTGGCCTCCCAAAGTGCTGGGATTACAGGTGTGAGCCACCGTGCCCAGCCTGTAATTTTTAGTTTTAGAATATTTGTTCAATGATTTTTTTACAGATTCCAATTCTATACTGATGTAAATTACCCATCTTTCATCTTTGTCTATCTTTTCTTCTATTTTCTTAAAACTATTAATTATAGTTATTTAAAGTCCTGGACAATTCTAATATCTAGTTCTGTTTCTATTAACATTTTTCTCTTAGTGTTTAGTCATTTGGATTTGATCTTTTGCATGGCTCATAATTATTTTATATTGGATCCCAGATACTGTATAAGAAAAAATTATAGACTCTGGATAATACTATCTACCTCTAAGGAGTTTCTACTTTCTACTCCTGGAAAGTAGAAAGAATAGTGGCAGATAACTTTGATCCTGAAAAGGCTTGGTTTTAAGCTTTGTTAGATCTATTTTACTTCAGTATTATATTGCTCTTACTCCAAGGATGTGCTGAGATCTCAACTGAAAACCCTGGGTATCTAGGTACTTTATCAAGGCTTGAAGTCCCAACTTCTGTTGGATGCTGAAATCTCCATTTACCTCATTAGACCCTAAACTGCTGTTTTCTGATTTTTTTTTTTTTTTTTTGGCGTCTTTCTTTGTGCATGCTGAGTGTAGGAACTTAGATCACTATCATGATGGCAATTTGCACAGATTGTTGAGCTCCTCTGCAATTCTCCCCTCTCGGAGTTTGCCCTCAATCAGAGGCACTTTGGTAATCCTCAACTTTGGCCTTTGATATGATTTGGCTCTGTGTTCCCACCCAAATCTCATGCTGAACTGTAATTCCCACTGCTGGGGGAGAGACCTGGTATTAGGTGATTGGATCATGGGGCAGATTTCCCCCAGGCTGTTCTTATGGTAGTGAGACTGAGTTCTCATGAGACCTGATGGCTTAAAAGTATGTGGCAGTTCCCCCCCCCCCTTTCCTGCTCCACCATAGTAAAACGTGCTTGCTTCCCGTTCACCTTCCACCATGCGTGCAAGTTTCCTGAGGCCTCCCAGTCATGCTTCCTGTTAAACCTGAAGAACTGTGAGTCAATTAAATCTCTTTTCTTCCTAAATTATCCAATCTCAGGTAGTTCTTTATGGCAGTGTGAGAACAGACTAATACAGCCTTTTATTCCTCAGCCCAGAAAAACTGCTGTGTGTGTGTGTGTGTGTGTGTGTGTGTGTGTGTGTGTGTGTGTGT
>NC_045434.1:101018315-101020810 GCF_002776525.5 Piliocolobus tephrosceles | reverse complement strand
TGTGTGTGTGTGTGTGTGTGTGTGTGTGTGTGTGTGTGTGTGTGTGTTTGTTCTGTTTTGGTTTTTTTGGGCTTTTATTATCTTGCATTTAGTTTTGGGCATTCCCTCAAGAGAGATATTCCAGGGTAAACACTGAGTTCACCTCATGTGCCTTCTCTCCAGGATCACAGCTTTAAGCTCTGCCTGCTTTAGTTACTCTTCAATGCCTCCAAAGAATTATAGACATAGATATACAGATACTCCTATGCTTATGATGGGGTTATATCCCAATAAAAGGAAGTTGAAAATACTGTAAGTCAAAAATGCACTAAATACATCTAACCTACCAAACATCATAGCTTAACTTACCCTACCTTAAATGTGCTCAGAACACTTATGTTAGCCTACAGTTGGGCAAAATTTTCTAATGCAAAGCCTATTTTATAATAAAGTATTGATTATATAATTTGTTGAATACTCTACTGAAAATGAAAAATAGAGTGGTTGTATGGGTATTCAAAGTACAGTTCCTACTATCACTTTCACACCATTGTAAAGTCAAAAAAATTTAAGTCAAACTATTGTAAGTTGGGGACCATCTGTATATGTATAAATGCATTACTTAATGACAGGGATACATTCTGAGAAATGCATCATTAGACAATTTTATTGTTGTATGAACATTCAGAATATATTTACACAAACCTAGATGGTATAGCCTACTACACTCCTAGCCTATTGCTCCTTGGCTGCAAACCTGTACCGCATGGTACTGTACCAAATATTGCAGGCAATTTTAACCCCATGGTAGGTATTTGTACATCTAAACATGGAAAAGGTATAGCAAAAATATGATATTATAATCTTATGGGACCACCAGTTGCATATGCAGTCTGTCATTGATCAAAACTTTGTTATGAAGTACATGACTATATATATATATATATACACACACACACATATACATATATACAAATATGTAAATATTTATATATATTTTATCCCACTTTCCCCCTGAAGTGGAGGTTTAGTTTGATATATACTACTCCATGTTGCCTGGAGTTGGAGGTCTCAGTACTTCATAGCAGTAATGAATGCTATGGGTTTGCAATAACTTCACTGAACTGTTTATCTGTCACAACTACAAAAGATGGCATACTCTCTATAAGTTATGGAGCCCCATTCCTTTTAATTTGTGTATTAGATAAAATCTACCACGTGTCTATGGGCAAAACCAAAGTCTGAATCTCTAAAATCTAAGGCCATAATCAAAACTAGGTAATTTATCAATCTAAAGTCAAATAACGGGGATTCCTTTTCAGCCTGCATTTGGATAAACCACATGAACCCAAGAGTTTAGCCCTACTGCTCAAGGCCATTGTATATAGTTGTGCAGGCTTCAGTGGGTAAGGTGCTATTTACATAGGTTAAATGGCAGTTAAGTGAAGTGCAATGTGGTGACCTTGATACCGCAAGTTTTTTTTTTTTTTTTTCTCAGATCTGAATTCCTTTGTTGGGGGGAAAGAAACTAGGGGCAACTGATCTGGCATTGCCTACCTATGCCTGACATGAAATTCACCAGGACCTCTCAGATAATACCTTTAGTTAAATTAAGCAATTAAAAGCCTCATTGCAGAAAATCTGGTAAAGAATGATTGGGAAGTTAGAAAGTGTAGAAATCAAATGAATACAATATATTAAGCAAATTGGATGTGAAGGGACGTGAGAGATGTGGTGATAGGTAGAGAGGGAAGGACTTTGTTTTAGGGATGAGGAGAGTTAAGCATGTTTGTGGGCTGGGGATGAAGCTAATGGAAAGGGAGAGGAAGAAGATAGAAAAACAAGAAGAGATAATTAAGAATTTTCTGGTAGAAGTTGTTAGATAAAAAGCCCAGATAAGACAGATTGGACAAAGATAAGGTGAGGTAAAGATAAAGCTTAAGTTAGGAAGCTTAAAAGAAATAATGGGCCAGGTGAGTGGCTCACGCCTGTAATCTCAGCACTTTGGGAGGCTGAGACGGGAGGATCACTTGAGGTCAGCAGTTCGAGACCAGTCTGGCCAACATGGTGAAACCCCATCTCTACTAAAAATACAAAAATTTAACCGGGCATGGTGGCAGGTGCCTGTAATCCCAGCTATTCAGGAGATTGAGGCAGGAGAATCGCTTGAACCCAGGAGGCAGAGGTTGCTGTAGGCCGAGATCGTGCCATTGCACTGCAGCCCTCTGAGTGACAGAGTGAGACTCCGTCTCAAAGAAAAAAAAAGGAAAAAAATTTAAAAAAAGAATGATGAGATACCTGAAAATTCCATTTTCTGGAGGCAGCTGGAATCATGATAGGAAAAACCATTTAAAAATATAGTAAAGAGGCCAGGTGCGGCAGCTCACGCCTGTAATCCCAGCACTTTGGGAGGCCGAAGCAGGTGGATCACGAGGTCAGGAGATCGAGACCATCCTGGCTAACACCATGAAACCCTGTCTTCACTAAAAATACAAAAAAAAAAAAAAAAAAAAAAA
>NC_045434.1:101006186-101018215 GCF_002776525.5 Piliocolobus tephrosceles | reverse complement strand
TATATATATATAGAGAGAGAGAGTAAAGAAGTAGAATTAATGACTGGATGAGATGGGTAAGGGAGAAATAAGTCCCTTACAACTTCTAGTTTGGGGATTGAACAGCTGGGTAGACAGGGCTGGGGTTAAAACACAGAACTGAGCAACAGATTTGTAAGGAAGGATGAGTTGAGATCAATTCAGCTTTGATGGCATTCAGTCAGTCAACAGTAATAGCTATTGCCTATGAACCTTGAGATCCACAGTGCCTAATTACAAAGATAAACCTTGCTCCCCCTCCCCTGCTGACCTTATACTATATGCAATAGTGTTGCAGAAGCATTTTGCTTTGCTGGATGCAAAAGCAAACTAGTCTCTGTTTTCAAAGACGTATGTTGGATATAAGAACTGGATTTTCGGAATGAATATTTACTGGATAATTTATTTAACTAATCAACTTCAAAAAAAGGTTAAAACACTTTCTTGGTTTATGGTGGATACCAAGCTATATATGCTTTACTATGAGTTCATGGACAACTGCAATCAGTCTCAACTGAAATGAAAATTTAGGTTGTTTGGGAGAAAGTTTTTACAGTTGAAAAACTAAAGGGAAAATTGAAAGGAAAAGATTTTAGGAAAGAGAGAGAAACAGAGGGGAAGAAAAGAGGCTAGCCAACAACCTGCAGTAATGATTCTTTGGAGCTAATAGGATAAGAAAAACTGGATAAATTATGAAAGGATGACTGATACGGGGGCGCGGGGAGGAGGATGAAACCGGGGAAACTATTGAGAGACAGAAAAGGAGAAACTTCTTTGAGGTTGGAAATAAAGGGAAGGTGACATTGGAGCGGATAGAAAGGAAGAAACGGAGTGGGATCTGGGAATGAGGCAGTGGGTGGAGAGAGAATGGGGAGATGACAGATGATGAAGGGCAGTTGAGTGTGTCTGCGGGAGAAGGACCAAAGCAATCTGGGCGGAGCAGGTGGCAGAGGCAGCCGCGGAGGAGGCCCAGGGAACTGACGGGAATGCTCAGCCAGGCCCAGAGGATGCGCCGTGGCGGTCCCGGAAGACACCAGGAAAAAAGCAGGAACCGTAGCTAAGACTGAGGAGGCCAGGCCCAGGAAATCCATGAAGGGGACAGACAGCGGGTCCTGCTGCCGCCGCCGACACGAGTTGGGCTGCTGCTGTCGCACGTCCCGCCGGGCTCACCACGCGCCTTACCGTTCCGGGGACGCGACGCGAACCCCTCAGTCCCAGCGGCATCCCCGGAACCGGGAAAGACGGCGCCCAGAGCCAGCCGGGAGCTGGGCAGCGGCGGCCGAGGAGGAAGAAGCAGCCGCGGCGGCCGCACCCTGGATGAGGTGAGAGCATGGCCAGCTCCTGCCTCTGAAGCCCCGGAGGCTGAGGAACGCGATGGGGGAGGCAACGCACAGTGCGGTGGGCAGGAGAACCGCGCGGAGGGCTGGGGCCCCGGGCTGGAGATCCCGACGCCTGAGAGTGGTTGGCGCTGAGTGACTACTGCTTGGAGAAGGTTAGGGTTGTAATGGGGCCCGTGGTGGAGGCAGGAGGAGGAGGGACAGGGTTGAGTTGCCCAGAAATAAAGGTGTGCCCCGGAAGGGCTAAAGCGTGGGAAACTCGGTCTCTATCTCAAGGTCTTTGCTTGAGGCATAGACATTTGCTGTGTTGATGGAGTTGAGACTGCAGGCTGTGTCTGTTGGGCTGAGCCAAAGGAGAGATGAACACATGGCTCAGAAGGCTATACCAGGATGGAAACATCAGAGATCATCATGGAAGATGAAGGATCAGGAAATGCACCCGGACGAAAGCACACACTGCCTTCTCTTATACCTCTTCTTTTCAGGGTTATTTCTCTTAGATACAGATCGCAAGGTGGGGCGGGTGGTGATTTCCTCTTCCTGGGCTACCTCTCTTCCCCTGCAGAGCTGGAGCCCTGCCTGATGGCTGGATGGATGCCATGCAGGACAAGCTCCATCTAAAATCAATCCTTTGCTTTGCTTTGGCCTGGAAGACCGAACAGATTAGGCTCAATTTTCTTCATGTAGTAGCAGTAACATAAAAATCTGTCATACATACGATTTTTGGGAGAAGAGATAGATTGTGCTGCAGCCTTTCTAGAAAAAAACATGTCCTCATCACAGCATTTTTAGCTTTTTATTTCATGGAAGGTAGTACTCATAAATCAAACTACCAGGCAATAGTGGTTCCAGCCTCTGAGCTAATGGGTCTGTAAAAAGTTACTTCATTTCTGTAGGCCTCAGTTTCCTGTGCATAAAATTGGAATTTGGATTAAAACAGTGCTAATTATAAAACTAAATAGTCATTGGATCTGTATTCTATGTTCTGGATAGCTATATTTGTTAACTATGAAATTTAGCATATTCACTGACAATTTTATTTTTTCATAACACTATTCACTGTTTATGTCAGAGAACAGACTCAGACATTCAGTTAATAGTGCTTAAATAAATCACATGTCTTTTTTTATTATACTTTAAGTTTTAGGGTACATGTGCACACAACGTGCAGATTTGTTACATATGTATACTTGTGCCATGTTGGTGTGTTGCACCCATCAACTCGTCATTTACATCAGGTATAACTCCCAATGCAATCCCTCCACCCTCCACCCTCCCCCCTCCCAATAATAGGCCCCGGTGTGTGACGTTCCCCTTCCTGAGTCCAAGTGATCTCATTGTTCAATTCCCACCTATGAGTGAGAACATGTGGTGTTTGGTTTTCTGTTCTTGTGACAGTTTGCTGAGAATGATGGTTTCCAGCTACATCCATGTCCCTACAAAGGACACAAACTCATCCTTTTTTTATGGCTGCATAGTATTCCATGGTGTATATGTGCCACATTTTCTTAATCCAGTCTGTCACTGATGGACATTTGGGTTGATTCCACATCTTTGCTATTGTGAATAGTGCCACAATAAACATACGTGTGCATGTGTCTTTATAGCGGCATGATTTATAATTCTTTGGGTATATACCCAGTAATGGGATGGCTGGGTCATATGGTATTTCTAGTTCTAGATTCTTGAGGAATCGCCATACTCTTTTCCACAATGGTTGAACTAGTTTACAATCCCACCAACAGTGTAAAAGTATTCCTATTTCTCCACATCCTCTCCTGTTGTTTCCTGACTTTTTAATGATTGCCATTCTAACTGGTGTGAGATGGTATCTCATTGTGGTTTTGATTTGCATTTCTCTGATGGTCATTGATGACGAGCATTTTTTCATGTGTCTATTGGTTGCATGCATGTCTTCTTTTGAGAAATGTCTGTTCATATCCTTTACCCACTTTTTGATGGGGTTGTTTGTTTTTTTTCTTGTAAATTTGTTTGAGTTCTTTGTAGGTTCTGGATATTAGCCCTTTGTCAGATGAGTAGATTGCAAAAATTTTCTCCCATTCTGTAGGTTGCCTGTTCACTCTGATAGTAGTTTCTTTTGCTGTGAAGAAGCTCTTTAGTTTAATTAGATCCCATTTGTCAATTCTGGCTTTTGTTGTCATTGCTTTTGGTGTTTTAGACATGAAGTCCTTGCCCATGCCTATGTCCTGAATGGCATTACCTAGGTTTTCTTCTAGGGTTTTTATGGTATGAGGTCTAACATTTAAGTCTCTAATCCATCTTGAATTAATTTTCATATAAGGAGTAAGGAAAGGATCCAGTTTCAGCTTTCTACTTATGGCTAGCCAATTTTCCCAGCACCATTTATTAAATAGAGAATCCTTTCCCCATTTCTTGTTTCTCTCAGGTTTGTCAAAGATCAGATGGCTGTAGATGTGTGGTATTATTTCTGAGGACTCTGTTCTGTTCCATTGGTCTATATCTCTGTTTTGGTACCAGTACTATGCTGTTTTGGTTACTGTAGCCTTGTAGTATAGTTTGAAGTCAGGTAGTGTGATGCCTCCAGGTTTGTTCTTTTGACTTAGGATTGTCTTGGCAATGCGGGCTCTTTTTTGGTTCCATATGAACTTTAAAGCAGTTTTTTCCAATTCTGTGAAGAAACTCATTGGTAGCTTGATGGGGATGGCATTGAATCTCTAAATTACCTTGGGCAGTATGGCCATTTTCATGATATTGATTCTTCCTATCCATGAGCATGGTATGTTCTTCCATTTCTTTGTGTCCTCTTTTATTTCACTGAGCAGTGGTTTGTAGTTCTCCTTGAAGAGGTCCTTTACATCCCTTGTAAGTTGGATTCCTAGGTATTTTATTCTCTTTGAAGCAATTGTGAATGGAAATTCATTCATGATTTGGCTCTCTGCTTGTCTGTTACTGGTGTATAAGAATGCTTGTGATTTTTGCACATTAATTTTGTATCCTGAGACTTTGCTGAAGTTGCTTATCAGCTTAAGGAGATTTTGGGCTGAGATGATGGGGTTTTCTAAATATACAATCATGTCATCTGCAAACAGGGACAATTTGACTTCTTCTTTTCCTAGCTGAATACGCTTGATTTCTTTCTCTTGCCTAATTGCCCTAGCCAGAACTTCCAACACTATGTTGAATAGGAGTGGTGAGAGAGGGCATCCCTGTCTTGTGCCAGTTTTCAAAGGGAATTTTTCCAGTTTTTGCCCATTCAGTATGATATTGGCTGTGGGTTTGTCATAAATAGCTCTTATTATTTTGAGATACGTTCCATCAATACCGAATTTATTGAGAGTTTTTAGCATGAAGGGCTGTTGAATTTTGTCAAAGGCCTTTTCTGCATCTATTGAGATAATCGTGTGGTTTTTGTCTTTGGTTCTGTTTATATGCTGGATTACGTTTATTGATTTGCGTATGTTGAACCAGCCTTGCACCCCAGGGATGAAGCCCAGTTGATCATGGTGTATAAGCTTTTTGATGAATCACATGTCTTTTAAGAAATCCATAATAAATTACTGCTCATAAGAAATAATTAAGCAAAAAGCATTTACTGTTTGATTTTTTATAAAGTAACATTTTTATCACCTTATTCAAATTACTTTTATAGACATAATTACTTTTTTTAAAAAAGTATATGGGATGTTAATTATTTTATAAAATACTTTGAAATTTTATTTAAAGCTTAGAACAAAAAAATTAATCTGAATGTGTATTTATAATTCCAAGGCTCCTTGATCACTTGACATACACAGGGTGAATTATTTTCATGTGGAAAGCAGCATTAATCCTGCAGAATTTAAAATGAATTATGACTCCTTATCACAAGAGTATGACTTTTCTCCCTGTCTTTGGTTAAAAGAAAAGTTTGTAGGGTTAGAATTTGATCCTCTAAATTGTGGTTTAATTGTGAAAATAGATAGCAAACATTCATAATTTCCTTAATAGTTACTCATCTGAAAAACTACACCTATATTCATCTTCATTGATGTAATGATAAATCTTGAAATGTTTTTTTAAAATTTTACAGTTCCCAAATGAAACAGTTACAGCAACTTGACTGAGGTTAGTGCTACTTTGCCCTTCATTTAAAAATCAATTCGCCAGTTTAGCATTTTTTAAAAAACATAACAATTTTAGCTATAGTGTTAGAGGTTTAATGAGTGTTAGCATATTAGAGGTTATACTTGGGGAGTGGTGTTTTTGGTACGATTTTCTAACTCTCAGTCAACTAAAAAATGTGAAAAAAGCAGCTCTGCACATTATCCAAATTCAGTTCATTTTGGTGTTATTTATGGAGCAATGATGGTGGAGGCCAGCACAAACTGGATACAAAACTACCCTCAGGTAACTCAGAATCTATAGTTCTATAATACGCTTCAGTAACTGGAGTATGGAGTAAGTGCTATAACAGAAAGATGAACTGTAGACGTCTTTCTCTTTCTCTCTTTCTCTCTCTCTCTCCAAGGAAAGCTGACTTCCCTAACAAGCCATAGGAAGTGGCATTATCTTGGAAAATATGTCAAAATCTGGTCTTTAACTTGTTAAGTCTATTTCTTTTCTTTTCCTTTTTCTTTCTTCTTCTTTTTTTTTTTTTTAGAGATGGAGTCTCACTGTGTTGCCTAGGTTGGAGTGAAGTGGCGCAATCATAGCTCCCCGCAGCCTCCAACTCCTGGGCTCAAGGGATCCTCTTGCCTTGGCCTCCCAAGTAGCTGAGATCATAGTTGTGTACCACCATTTCCGGCTACTTTTTAAAAATTATTTTGTGTAGAGATGGAGTCTTGCTATGTTGCCTAGGCTGGTCTCAAACTCCTGGCTTCAAGCAATCCTCCCACCCCACCCTCCCAAAGTGCTGAGACTAAAGGCATGAGTCACTGCACCCAGCCACGACTGTTTTTTAAACTGATAAATCACAGGACTACTCTATAAACCCAGAATAACAAATTATTAATTTATAATGAGAATTTTAACATCTTAGGGAACTAGACTCTCTTTTATGATCCCAGCAAAATATCTCTTGGTATATGTGCCACATTTGAGAGCCAAATTACAGCCAAAAGGTTGTTTTTGAAACCTGAATCTAGAGCAAGAGGAATTAATTAGTGGATTCTAAATTTCAAATAATTTGATAGCTTCAGAGCATCAAGGGGTACACATGGGTTCTTTTTCCTGGACAGTAAGTGTCCACGGATGATTATCCTCCCTTCTTAGGTACACCTTTTTTTCTGTCTCTGATATGCTAATACTTTCAGTCAGGTTATAGTCTGATTTGGGTATCCTTGTGACTGTTTCAAGTGTCTACATTTATTCTCTAAATTAGTTTATCTTAATTGTAAAGTTTAAATTCTAAGTGGCAAGCTTATTTTCTTAAGGAAAAAATAATGATGGGGGTAGGGAGGTGGGGCTGGGGTACCATATTACAGCCCCTACATGCTGGCAATATAAACTAGGTGGTTAATGGTACCTCTCTATGGTGCTAAAAGGCAGATGAGGCTGGGCACGGTGACTCATGCCTGTTAATCCCAGCACTTTGGAAGGCGGAGGCAGGCGGATCACTTGAGGTCAGGAGTTCGAGGTCAGTCTGGTCAACATTGTAAACTCCATCTCTACTGAAAATACAAAAAAATTAGCTGGGCGTGGTGGTGTGCCTGTAATCCCAGCTACTCAGGAGGCTGAAGCAGGAGGATCGCTTGAACCAGGGAGATGGAGGTTGCAGTGAGCAGAGATCGCACCACTGTACTCCAGCCTGGGTGGCAGAATGAGACTCCATTTCAAAAAAAAAATTAAAAATTAAAAAATTAAAAATTAAAAAAGGCAGATGATCAGAGACAGCTTTATACAAGAGGTGAATTTTTGTCTGGCTTGACAAGATAACAAAGCCAGGTTGAGTGGGAAGCAAATTTTGCCGGAAGGACACAAACAGATTTATGATGCTGGGAAGATGCTTTATTGAAGTGAATCCCATGCTGTGATAGAAATTTTCTGTGAGGATTTAATTCAAAATTGATCCTTTTTCAAGTATATGACTCTTTAAAAAAGGAAATTAAGTGAATTTTCAGCTGTTGGCCATCTGCCTCAATGTGTGCTTTTGAAGCCCAGCAGATTGCACGTTCTATGTAGGTGGATAGCCTGAAACCTGCAGACAACTGCAGAGGACAAAGGCTTCAGAGAAGATTCAATGAGTTTCTAACATCAAACTTCAACTACTGTAATATGCTTGTCTAGCCATCTCTTTGTTATTGCTGCTCTACAACTTTATTGAGATATAATTGACATACCATAAACTGGGTAAATGTAAAGTGTGCAATTTGAAATTTCAGCATATGTGTATACCACAATCAAGATGACAAACTTATCCATCATCCCAAAAAGTTTCCTTCTGCCCTTTTTCAATTCCTCCTTCCCACCCCTCTGCTTTTGTCATTATATGTTACTTTGCATTTCCTAGAATTTTGTACAAATGGAATCATATAGTATCTACTCTTTGTTGTTGTCTGGCTTCTTTCACTCAGCATAATTATTTTGAAACTTATCTATGCTGTTGTGGGTATCAGTGGTTCATTTTCTTTTGTTGCTAAGTAGTATTTCATTGCATGAATGTGCTACACTTTATTAATTCACCATTTGTTTGGTTGTTTCCAGTTTTATGGCTATTACAAATAAAGTTGCTATAATTATTTGTGCACATCTTTCATTTCTCGTGGGTACATTTCTCAGGGCATATAACACTAGGCATGCTTTTAAACAGACTGCCAAATTGTTTTCCAAAAGGGTTATACCTTTTACATTCCCACTAGTAATGTATGAAGGTACTCATTTATCCACATCCTTCCCAATACTCGTTACTGTACATCTTTTTTATTATAGCCATTCTAGTGGGTGTAAAATCTTATTATGTTTATTTTAATTTAAATTTCCCTAATGATTAATGATATTGAGCTTTTTTTTCATGTGCTTGATTATTATCTACATATTTTTGGTGAAGTGTCTGTTGAAATCTTTTGCCCATTTTCCATTGAGTTGTCTGGGTTTCACTGAGTTCATTGGGTTAGTTTCATATTCTAAATACAAGTTTTATTATATATGTTCTTTGCAAATATGTTCTCGCACTGTGCAGATTGTCTTTCCATTTTAGTAACACTGTCTTTTGAAGACCAGACATTTTAAAATTTTGCTGTGGTAAATAAACATTATCATTTTTTTTGGTTTTGCTTTTAATTTTTATGGTTTTGCTTTTAATGACATATCTAAGAAATCATTGCTTAATCCAGATTATAAAAATATTCTATTTTTTTCTAGAAGTTTTATAGTTTTGCATTTTTACATTTAGGCCTATGATTCATTTGAGTTTACTTTTGTATATGGTGATCAAGGTTTTTTTTTTTCTTTTCGAATGTAGATGTACAGTTGTTCTGACGCTGTTTGTTAAGGGCACTATCCTTTCTCCACTTAATCGCTTTAGCACCTTTGTTGAAATCAATTGACCACATATGTAATTATTTGTATCTGGGTTTCTATTTTGTTTGACTGATTTATTTATCTATCTTTTTTTTTCTTTTTCTTTTTTTGAGACGGAGTCTAACTCTGTCGCCCAGGCTGGAGTGCAGTGGCGCGATCTCAGCTCACGGCAACCTTCACCTCCTGGGTTCAAGCAATTCTCCTGCCTCAGCCTCCCTTATCTATCTTTAGACCAATACCATACTGACGTGGTTACAGTAGCTTTACATGTCTTGAAATCATGTAGTTAAATTCTTGAACTTCGTTCTTCTTATTCAAAATCGTTTTCATTGTGTTACGTTATTTACATTTCCATATACATTTCAGAATTCGCTTGTAACTATAGACAAAAAGCCAGTGGGCTATTTGATTGGGGTTGCATTGAGTCTATAGATCAACTTATAGAGAGTTGACATCTTAACAATATTGGGTCTTCTGATGCATGAACACGATATATTATTTAATTTATTTTGATTAGTGGTTCTCAACTAAGGGCAACTGTGCATCACAAGAGACATTTGACAGTATCTAGACACAACTAGAGCATCAGAGCCCCTTTGCTGTCCCCACAGTTTTGTGTTTACAGTCTATACTTCCATTTTCCCAGGAGGTTTGCTCCCAGAACTGGTGGTATAAAGAAGGAAAGTAGCAGTATGAGCACTTTGAGGGCTAAGCAATGGGATAATATCTTTCTAATGGAACAGTTCAATCAACTTCATTTGGCTTTCCATGGACATGAGTTTCAAGTGGCTTCCTGGCCTTTCTTCTGTTAACCTCTTCGCTAATATGTGAAGACTTCATTTATACTCAATCTAATTCAGCTACCATGGGCCATGTCACCAGTGACCACTGTGTTCTATGAATCCTAATATTTTCATGAATTTGAAGGGAAGAGCATTTTAACTTTGAAGGATACTCAAAAGGACTTTCTTATGAACTCAGATGGAAAGTGTCCTGAAATTTGTCCTTTTAAAAATATCTGTGCATTTTTTTGTGCTATAACTTTCTTACATGTATCATTCTGTGATCAGATCTCCAGCTTACTATAAATGATACCTAACTTCTAAAGAGCCAATTCTAGTTATACCAGTATGGCCTTAGAGAAAAGTAAGGGAATACAATTTTTATTTATCTTCTATTTGGTCAGAGTTAAGTATTTAAAACAGTAAGCTAGATCTCAGATCCACCACTGTTAAAAATAAATGAATAAATAAATAAAAATAGTAAAGTAGAAAGAAGAGACAAAGACCCAAACATTTCAAAATGAAAAATGAATTTTAAATATAAGGTTATATTTCTATTACCTACTGCTGAGACCATCATTGCATAAATGAATAGATAGAATTAAATAGGCCAGGCACAGTGGTCACGCCTGTAATCCCAGCACTTTGGGAGGCCAAGGTGGGCGGATCACGAGGTCAGGAGATAGTGACCATCCTGGCCAGCATGGTGAAACGTTGTCTCTACTAAAAATACAAAAATTAGCTGGGCATGGTGGTGGGCACCTGTAGTTCCAGCTACTTGGGAGGCTGAGGCAGGAGAAGGATGTGAACCAGGGAGTTGGAGGTTGTAATGAGCCGAGATTGCACCACTGCTCTCCAGCCTGGTGACAGAGTGAGACTCTGTCTAAAAATAAATAAATAAATAAAAGAGCTAAGTAAACTCTTCTTCCCCCACAAATTTACCAGTTTAACCATTTTAAGTGTACAGTTCAGTAGTTGCATTAAGTACATTCATATTATTATGCAACAAGTACCACCATCCATCTCCAGAATTTTCTCTTTTTCCCAAACTGAAACTCTGAATCCATTAAACAATAGCTACCCATTCTCTCTCCCCTACCTCCTGGTAACCACTATTCTACTTTCTGGCTCTACGAATTTGACTACTGTAGCCATCTTATATAAGTGGAATCATATATTTGTTGTTTTGCGTCCCGCTTATTTCACTTAGCATAATCTCTTTCAGGGTCATCCATGTTGTAGCATGTGTTGTAATTACATACATTTTTGTGTGTGAGATAGAGTCTTACTCTGTCATCCAGGCTGGAGTGCAGTGGTACAATCATGGTTCAGTGCAGCTTTGACTTCGTGGGCTCAGTCGATCTTCCCACATTGGCCTCCCAAATAGCTGGGATTACAAGCAATTTTTTTGGTATTTTTTGTAGAGATGGGGTCTCACTTCATTGCCCAGGCTTATAATTATGTACCTTTTAAAAGGCCAAATAATATTCCACTGTATGTTTATACAACATTTTATTAATCCATTCATCTGTTGATGGAAATTTCAATTGTTTCTACCTTTTGCCACTGTAAATAATGCTGCAACAGATATAGATGTACAAATGTCTGTTTGTGTCCCTGTTTTCAATTCTTTTGTGTTGCAAAAGAAGAGGTATTGTTGCATATATGGTAATTCTATATTTACTATTTTGGAACGACCATACTGTTCTTTACAGTAACTGCACCATTTTACATTCCCGCCAACAGTGTACAAGGGTTTCAGTTTCCCCATATCTTCATGAACACTGTTATTTTCTGTTTCTGTTTTTTAAAATAATTGCCATCCTAATGGGTGTAAAGTGAAATATCACTGTGGCTTTGATTTGCATTTCCTTACTCATTAGTGATGTAAAAGATATTTTTAAAGTTTCATATTTACTGACATATTTACCATTTCCAGTATTCTTCATTAGTTTGTTTAAATCTAGATTTTCATCTGGTATCATTTTCCTTCTGCCTGAAATAATTTCTTTAATCCTTCTTATTCTTGTGCAGATTTGCTGGTGGGAAAATTCTTTCGGCTTTTGTATGTGAAAAAGTCTTTATTTCACCTTCATGTTTGAAAGATATTCTTGCTGGTTATTAGGACTGATTACATACTTTGTGGGGCTCAATGCAAAATGAAAATGTAGACCCCTCTGTTCAAATATTATTAAGAATTTCAAGTAATCAACAACAGAGCATTAAACAAAGCACAGTCCTTCTGAGTGCAAAGCCCTGTGTGACTACACGGGTTGTATGCACAAGAAACCTACTCTGCTGGTTATAGAATTCCAGGTGACTGCTCTTTTTTCCCTTCAGCTCTTTAAAGATGTTGCTCTGTTGTCTTTTTGTTTTCTTTTGTTTTTTTCTTTTTTCTTTTTTTTTTTTTTTT
>NC_045434.1:100791021-101006086 GCF_002776525.5 Piliocolobus tephrosceles | reverse complement strand
TAGGGTTTACGCCATTCTCCTGCCTCAGCCTCCGGAGTAGCTGGGACTACAGGCGCCCGCCACCTCGCCCGGCTAGTTTTTGTGTATTTTTTAGTAGAGACGGGGTTTCACCCTGTTAGCCAGGATGGTCTCGATCTCCTGACCTCGTGATCCGCCGGTCTCGGCCTCCCAAAGTGCTGGGATTACAGGCTTGAGCCACCGCGCCCGGCCTGTTTTGTTTTTTTCTGAGGCAGAGTTTCACTCTCGTTGCCCAGGCTAGAGTGCAGTGATGCCATCTCGGCTCACTGCAACCTCCACCTCCTTAGTTCAAGTGATTCTCCTGCCTCAGCCTCCTGAGTAGCTGGGATTGCAGGCATGCACCACCACACCCGGCCAATTTTGTATTTTTAGTAGAGATGGGGTTTCTCCATGTTCGTCAGGCTGGTCTCGAACTCCTGACCTCAGGTGATCTGCCCTCTTCAGCCTCCCAAAGTGCTGGGATTACAGGCGTGAGCCACTGCACGCGGCTTCTCTGTTGTCTTTTAATTTTCAAGTTATGCTCTCATTCTTATCCTTGTTCTTCTCTATATAATTTTTTTTTCTCCTGAATAGTTAGAAATTTTTCTCTTTATCACTGATCTTAAGCAATTTCATTAAAATGTGCCGAGGTGTGGTTATTTTCATGTTTCTTGTGTTTTGGGTTTGTTACGCTTACTGGATCTGTGTGTTTACAGTTTTCATTATACTTGGACAATTTTCAACCATGATTTTTTCAAAAATTTTTTGTTGCCCTGTGTAACTCCTTTTTTGGGGGGACTTCAATTATATATATGTATATTAGGTCATTTAAATTGTTCCCATTGGTCACTGATGCTCTGTTCACTTTTTGTCTTCTTTCTCTTGTTTTATTTTTGGATCATTTTTATTGCTATGTCTTTAAGTTCACTAACTTTTTTGTCTACAGTGTCTAATCCTTTGTTAATTCCATCCAGTGTATTCTTCATCTCAGATATTGTCTTTTTCATCTTTAGAAGTGTGTAACTTTCATGTATTAATTTTTTTTCCTTTTTTTTGAGACAGAGTTTCACTCTTGTCAATGTTGCGATCTCAGCTTATTGGTACCTGTAATCTCTGCCTCCTGGGTACAAGCAATTCTCTTGTCTCAGCCTCCCGAGTAGCTGGGATTATAGGCACCCACCACCACACCCGGCTAATTTTTGTATTTTTAGTAGAGATGGGGTTTCACCATGTTGGCCAGGCTGGTCTCAAACTTCTGACCTCAGGTGATCTGCCCGCCTCGGCCTCCCAAAGTGCTGGGATTACAGGCGTGAGCCACTGTGCCTGGCCCATGTATTAATATTTTACTTCACTTGATCAATCTGTTCTACTTTCTTGAACATTTGAAATACTATAATAACAATTCTAACATTTGTTCAGTTCTGAGTATGTTTCTAGTAATTGATTTTTCTCTTCATTTTGAGTACTGTTTCCTGCTTCTTTGCACACCTGGTAATATTTTGACTTGATGCCACACATTGAACATTTTACATATTGGGTGTTAGATAGTTTTGTATCCCCGTAAATATTATTGAGCTTTATTCTGGGTCACAATTAAGTTAGCTGGAAACAGATCCTTCTTGATCTTGTTTTTAAGTTTCATTATGGGGAATCCAAGAAGCTTTTTAACGATGATTAATTTTCCCTATTACTTGGGTGATACCTTTCTGAGTACTCTACCCAATATCCTGTTAATTATGAGGCTTTTCCCACTTTAGTAGATGATGAAACAAACTACTTTCAGCCTTGTGTGAGCCAAGAGGATTGTTTAATCTGATTCTCTTGTGTGGTTCTTACCCCAACCTGCGTAGTTTTCTGATATACTGATCAATACTCAGCTGAATATTCAGGGAGACTCTCCACAGATCTCTGGAATTTTCTCTTCTTTCTGGTACTCTTCACCATGAACTCTAGCTGCCTTGGCCTTCTCAAATCCCAGCATTATCTCTTCAACTCAGGAAGATCACCAGGCTCTGCTTGGATTCCCTCTCTGCTATCACCACCTGTGAGCTCCTGGGCAGTTAAATAGGACAGTTGTATGGCTTACTTTGCTTGTTTCTTTCTTCTCTTGAATAACTTTACTATGTTGTCTGATATCCAGTGTCTGAAAATAATTATTTTATATATCTTGTCCTATTTTTAAGTAATTCCTGTCAGGGGTGAAGGAGAATGAATACGAACCCTATTACTGCATGCTGTCTGGAAGTAGAAGTGTCTCTAGCCATGTTATAAATTAGTAGTTTTCAACCCTGACTACATAGTAGAATTATCTGGGGGAGGTCTTTAAAAAGGTGATGTAAAGGCTTAATTCCAGACCAATTAAACCAGCCTTTTTCAGATTGAGGTCTTAGCATCAGTGTTCTTTAAGTGCACTACAGCTTTTCTCATGTACAGCAGGGTGAAAGAACCTCCATATTAAAGAAAGGGTTGCATTTATAAATCATTCTGAGAAACTTTTGTGTTCTGTCATTTCAACTAAGACACAGAGGTGGTTGGCTTTTATTTTTGATAGACAGTGTGGAGTTATAGAAGGTTTTAAAGAAGAGTCTGGCAGACATAGATCTTTGTTTTAGAGTCATGAGTGTGGCAACCATGTGGGAGATGGGCTTACGTGGATTGAGTGAGGAGACGGGATCACTGAGAAACTGTTGCAAGTGGTTCAGGGCCAAAGGTAATAAGGGCCTGAACACAGGCATTGGTATTGGGAATGGTAAGGAAGAGATAGGTTGGAGAATTTGAGTTAGAATCGATAGGATTTTTTGATCAATTGAGTGTGGGAAATGAGGGAGATGGTGGAAACAAATATTACTCTCCAGTTTATTACTCTAGACAAGTAAACTCTCTCTAAACAAATTCTAGGCCAGTCAGAGAGTGAATAGTAATTTCAGTAACTGAGATAGATAATGTGGTACGAGAAGCAGATGTCAGGGAAATAAGATAATTAATTTAGTTTGGGATATCCAAAAGGACATGTCTCATAGAACTGTCTCCTGACCTCTAGTTTCTTCTGAATCATAGGACAGAAAAGACATTTAAAAGCATCTTTTTAGTATGCTATATAATTTTGAACAGAGGTATCTTTCTTCTTTTATTTGACTTAATATTGAAATCTATTTATATCTCTTAAACATCAGTTAATACTGCAAGAAAGTAGATGTTGGCCGTGCATGGTTGCTCATGCCTGTAATCCCAGTACTTTGGGAGGCCGAGGCGGTCAGATCACCTGAGGTCAGAAGTTTGAGACCAGCCTGGCCAACATGGTGAAACCCCGTCTCTACTAAAAACACGAAAAATTAGCCAGGCATGGTGGCGGGCACCTGTAATCCCAGCTACTCAGGAGGCTGACACAGGAGAATCACTTGAACCCGGGAGGCGGAGGTTGCAGTGAGCCAAGGTCGCGCCACTGCACTCCAGCCTGGAAACTCCATCTCAAAAAAAAAAAAAAAAAAGAAAGAAAGAAAGTAGTTGTTTTCTAGATGACAAAATATCAAGTGAGAGATTATTGCAGACTTTTGTTTTGTTTTGGGTTTTTGGCTATGGGTGTATCCATTCCTTCCCTTCTTTGGACAATAAACCTACTTTTTTTTGGGTGGCGAGAATTGCCTTTTTTGCCGTAGTTTATAGTCTTGGTGGGAAGTTTGGTTAAGGTATCCTGAGCTCAGTGATGATCTTGAGACCCACACGAGGATGATCTGATTTTATGAGCATTGCATCATCAGTGGAGCAACATAAGAGTAGAAAAAAGCGGCCAGAACCAATTGGCCCCTTCTTGCTACCTAGATCCTTATTGCTTCCCCTATTCCTGCCCCTTCTGAGCCTGTTCTTTTGAGTCTTCAACTGTTCCTTTGATTCTGTGGGTCTCCTCTTCCATTAAATCCTATTTTAAAAAATAGTATAGCTGGAGTCCGTTCACAGATCTTTCCAAAAGGTATATATGAAATATCAGGCACAATACTAGGTGCTAGAATAGAATGAGAAACAAGATTATTGGATAAAGGCTGTATTCTCACAAGCTTAAGTTTAATGAAGTTGTAGTAGGCCTGGTGAGGACATAGACAGAAAACAAATAAATATACAAATAAAGTGATTTCTGATATTAATAAAATTTATTAAAAAATAAACTTCGTTAGGAATTGAAGCAGGAGGTGAAAGAACTGCAAAACCCCTAAGGTAGAAATAAGCTTAGTGTGTTTGAGGAACAAAATGACCAGTGTAGCTGGATCATAATAAATAAGAGGAGGGGGCAGAGGTGAACCTGAGCCAGGTCACCTGAGACCTTATAGGCCGTGGTAAGAAGTGGATGTTATTCTAAGGACATTGGGAAGCCAATGAAGGTTAAAACCTGGAACATCATACGATCCGAAAAATATTAAAAAGTCACTTTGCTATTGGAGAACAGACCTTAGGAGGCCAATAGCTGCTTTGCTGGCTATTGTAGTAAGTAACACCAATTAGCCAGCAAATTGTGGTTTACATCATGGTGGTAGCAGCAGGGTTGTTAAGAAGAGAAGGCCTGGGCCTTCTAGCAGATAATTTGGTACCCTGCAGATCCTGAAAACAAAACCTACCAAGAAGATAACTGGGGAATAAAGAGAGACAACTTCATGGTTGGAGTCTTTATATTAAGTTTTGTTTGAAGCCTCTGTTTGAGTTTTTTTGCTTCACCCTAGTGGAGGTTTTCTCCCCACTCATTATGAAGGTGGGAGTTAGATGGTGGAACAAGGAGATAGAGGTCACTCAAATGAAAAGGACCCTGGATGGTATTAAAAATATCTTCACACAGGGTTGCATATGGTGACCAAATGGTGGTAGTGCCCACGGTGGGAAGGGTAGCAGACATGGTGATGGTATTCCCCTAGAACAGGGGTCCCCAGCCCCCAGACCATGGACTGGTACCGGCCCATGGCCTGTCAGGACCCGGGCTGCACAGCAGGAGGTGAGTGGCAGACCAGCTAGCATTACCCCTGAGCTCCACCTCCTGTCAATCAGCAGACCAGTAGCTGCATTAGATTCTCAGAGGAACGCGAACCCTATTGTGAACTGGGCATATGAGGGATCTAGGTTGCCTCCTCCTTATGAGGATCTAATACCTGATGATCATTCCAAATCCATCCCCCACCCCGTCCATAGAAAAGTTGTCTTCCTTGAAACTGGTTCCTGGTACCAAAAAGGTTGGGGACACTGCCCTAGGACCCTTTAACCTCTTCATGAAGTTGCCTGTTCTCTTAGATTTATTTGCTAGAGCAGCCTCATAAGTACAGGTGATTAATACTAGGTCTCACAGGAGTTCCAAACAGAATTCTATAACGATTTTATATTATGAAACCTGACATCTCATGGCAGCAACATTATCATTATTACCATAATTACATATATAATTACATGATTAATACATTTATTGAGTGAATGATAAATGCTAGACACTATCTTAAACATTTCATAAGAATAATATTTAATTCTCACTATAATTCTGTGAGAAAGATGCTATCATGATCCCCAGTTTTATAGAGAGGTTAAGTAATTTGACAAGATCACACAGTTATGAAATGATAGAAGTTGTGTTTAATTGGCAGGTGTTGATTTTCTGTTTCATGTGTATTAGAGTAATTGTATTTGTGCATCCTGTATGTTTTTAAATTTTTTTCCTAGGTTTGCTTTTTGTTAAAAAGTAAACCAAAACAAAACAAATAAAACAAAAGCCTTTGGTGCAACTTGGACAAAAATGGTCTGGTCTCCAAGTTAGCATACCAAATATGAAAATGTCATCTGTTTAAAAATAATAAGCTACCTGATTAAAATTTGACCTTGTGAGAATTTGCTTTCTAATTTATATGGCATACCACCTGAAGGCCAGCACAGATAAATATATGACCTGTTTAAAATGAAAGGAAGTGTACCCGGGCATGACCAAGAATCTATCAAAAAAGCATCAGAGAGCACCATATTAAGGTTAATAAAAATAGGTGAACTGCACATTTCAAAGGAGAATCTGGGACACTATTCAAATAACAAAGACTTTAAGCAAGCTGGGCTCACTGCCCGGAATAATGGGCACATGCATTTACAGAATGGGGGCATTTTGTCCACTGTATGCATGCTCATTCCCACTCACATCTAACCCTACAACACCAGCTCAGAGAAAGTGAATGCAATGAAGGAAATGTTAACATGAGCAGTGACCCTAGTGTACAAACAATATCAAATTTTAGATCCTTTTTGTCTCCATGATAGTCTAATCTATGATCTCTTGACTATATAAACCTTGACTTTGAAATCTCCAAATAAACATTTCAACCAAAATGTACAGCTGTATTGTAATTTCAGCAAGAAGGGTTTTCATTGTTTGCACGTATCTTCAAAAAGAAAAAAAAGTGTGCTTGGTAGTAATTAAAAGCACATTCTCAAGTGAGCATGCTTTGGTGGTATCTTCTACAGACTGGGAAAGGTCCTACTTATCGCTCCCAAATTTTCACCATACATCTAGTTTCCTGATGTGCAGCCTTAAAAAACTGTTCTGACTTCTTTGTCTTTCTTTACTGTAGAGAGAATAATAGCTTCTTTGTGAATGGGAGAGCTGGATCTCTGACTCCACAGAATGACCTTGGATTGAGGAAAGGTTCAGAAGCCTGTGTGTTAGTTACTACTACTATTGCTGCATAGCAAACCACCTCAGTGGCTGAAAACTACAGGTATTTAGTACTCACAGTTTTGGAGGGTCAGAAATCTGGGAGCAGCTTAGCTGGGTAGAATTGTCTCAAGTTCTCTCATGAGGTTGCAGTCAAGCACTCAGCTGGGGCTGCTGTCATCTCAAGACTCGATAGGGACTGAAAGGTCCATTTTCAGACTCACACACATGGTATTTGGCAGGCTTTAGTTCCTGTCCACACCATAAGTCTGCTTATAACACGGTAGCTTAGTTCCCCCAGAACAACTGATCTAAAAGAAAGAGAGCATGTGTACTCAAGATGGAAGCCACTGTTGTTCTTGCTTTTTAAAAAATAATCTAATCTCAGAAGTGACATTCCATCACTGCTGCCCTACTGTATTCATTAGAAATGAGTACTAGACTCAAGGCGAGGGAATTACACAAGGGTTTGATGACCAGGGATCATTGGGAACCAACTTAGAGATTGCCTATTACAGTCTGTATCCATTACCTGAGCTCCTGGACACCAGAAGAACAGCGGAATTAGTTCTCTCTCTCTTCTTCTGGAACAAGACTAGTACAAACTAACCACAGAAGGGAAGGGGGAGTATAACCAGAGCTGAGGCTGAAGACTATGCATGTGAGCCTTGTTAAATATTTTTGTCTATATCCTCAGAACAATAACAAACTCGGACTCTACTTGCTCAGTCATCCCTTCAAACACCCCTGGAAGACACTGCTGGCAGTGACTGGCCCTGGGGACTTCAGCTGTCTTCTTGCATGCCTTAAAGGCTGAGGTTCACATCTGTGACTCCAGTGTCCTACCGAAGGGTAGGTTTAAAAGATGACATGAGTGACTCAAGACTAGAGAAGTGCCTGGCCCTGTGAGGCAAACATATTAGTAATTTGAGAGGCAAGAAGTCAGGCCCCAGGTTCCCACCATGAGGAACTAGGAATCCATAGAAGGAAAATGCAAATGCTACACACCTGCAGATGCCTGGCAGGTAGCATAAATAAGTGAACCTGCTTAGGTGTAAGGGCATAGGGAATAGTGTTGATGACTATGACTGTGACTTTCTGGACCATTGACCAAACAAAATACATCAGTGAGAGCAAGTCTTTAGGATAGTACCACCAGCAGGGGGCACCTGCAGATGGTTTTCATTGTCACAAAATTAGGTTTGGTACTTGGGGATGAGCAGCTATTCACAGTGGAGAGGCTCCAATTTGAAGTATCCTACACTACTTGAATTCACTACAGGCTGCATGCAGGAAGCAGCCTGGCCACTTTGATTTCCAGAACTACCTGTAGACGGTGTGAAAAAGAAGAATAGAGGTGAGGTGGATTTGGTTTTGGAGGTGAGTGAGCAGGTGCCTCCAAATGAGAGTTGGAGCTCAAGGTTTTCTTAAAAAGATAGACTCTTGAAATATTGCACTCTAGTTACATTAGTGCCAACTCGTGAGGTCACCTGTTCTTTTTTCCCTCTCCCATTATCTCCCCTTTCTACCCCATTCTACCTTCTCTCCCTGATGCCCTGTACATTACAGAAACTTCCCCTTGAGACGTAAGACTGTTTGGAAGGAGGTTGGAAGAGCTGGCCATAGCTCAGAGAGCTGCTTTTACCTTGTGATGTCTTAAAGGTGCCACCTAATGTCCGGCCATTCATAACAGAGAGCTGTTGCCAACAAGGTCAGCAGAACATAACACTAGAGAGCACCAGAGGAGACGCCTCTAAAGATTTGGCTTTTGGTACATCATCTGGGGATGGATGAGTTGGGCCTGGACTAGGACGGAGCAAGTAAGACACTACCTGAATCATGAAAATGCACGGTTGGATCCTGACTTTTTTTTTTTTTAAGTTTTGATATTTTGTTCATTGTGGATTTTTTTGCATTAATTTTTTTCTAAAATATCGCATTAAAATATTATTTATCTTGACTACTGAGTTTTTGGCACTCTTTAAATTTCACACCTCAGGTGAGTACCTTGCTCCTCTCATCCTAGTTCCAGCCCTGAATACCTTAACAGTTGAATCAGGGGCCGGGCGCGGTGGCTCAAGCCTGTAATCCCAGCACTTTGGGAGGCCGAGACGGGCGGATCACGAGGTCAGGAGATCGAGACCATCCTGGCTAACACGGTGAAACCCCGTCTCTACTAAAAAAAAACTACAAAAAACTAGCCGGGCGAGGTAGCGGCGCCTGTAGTCCCAGCTACTGGGAGGCTGAGGCAGGAGAATGGCGTGAACCCGGGAGGCGGAGCTTGCAGTGAGCTGAGATCCGGCCACAGCACTCCAGCCTGGGCCACAGAGCCAGACTCCGTCTCAACAAAAAAAAAAAAAACAGTTGAATCAAAGTTTGAACAAGTTGATCTGGTCCATCAGCACCAGACCCCTCTAGTTTTGATTTTTTTTTCCCTCCCTCTATCTCCTAAGAATGTACCGAAGCCAGCAAATAAAGGATGCAATAATTCTCTTCTGTATACCACAAGCTCTGAGCTTTCTGTATCTCTCTGTCTGTTATTATACATCACACGCATAGCCTAAAACCAGGATACTTCTATCTGAGTAAAAGATTATTCTGGTTGAAAGGAATTGCGGTGGTTAATGTTGGATGTGTTTGTTATTTTACCAGCTGATATAATGTTTGTTTTGGTTTTTGAGACAGGGTCTGGCTCTTTCACCCGGGCTGGAGTGCAGTAGCACGATCTCCACTCATTGCAACCTCTGCCTCCCAGGCTCAAGCCATTTTCCCACCTCAGCCTCCTGAGTAGCTAGGACTACAGATATGCACCACCATGCCTGGCTAATTTTTTTTGTATATTTTGTAGAGACGGGTTTCACATGTTGCCCAGGCTGATCTTGAACTACTGTGCTCAAGCGATCTGCCTGCCTCGCCTCCAATAGTGCTGGGATTACAGGCATGAGCCATGGCACCGTACCCCTATGGTATTAACTCCTAAAGCCACTTGAACTTTGCAAAGAAAAAGGACTGTTGAGTTTTGTTCATCTTTTGTCCAGAATTGCCAGATGTTTGATACTGTACTCAACAGCTCAGTATTTTGACATTTTACATGCTAAAATGAAAATGAAAACAAAAGTGAATACAGAATGTGAGATTTTTCTCATTAAAATTTCTTCCTCGTGTGAAGCTTTCTGAGGCTGTATCTTGATGTTTTTGAACCTTTGCCAGCTGGAAGAAAGGACAAAACAGCTGTTCTAAACCGCCAAGAAATTGGCTGGTGCATAGAAGAGGGAATGTGTCTTGGTTGTGTATTTTGCCTTTGTCCTGGGAGTGATTATTTTGATCAGCACTTTTGATTGTACAGATGTGAGCCAAATATCTAGCAGAGGGTAGCTCCTGATTTTAGTTAAGTAATTCACTGCTGAGACTTCAGATTACAATGTAAAGTGTTCTCCTTAATAGCGATAAAAGCTGACCTGAAAAGGGTGTTATAGTCTTTTACGTAATACAGTTATTTAACGATTTTAAATATTCTTAGGAGATACACATTAAATATTTAGGGGTGAAGAATCTACATCTTACCTTCAAATGGTTCATCAAAATAATATTAATGATTGTGTCTGTGTGCTTGTGCATGTGTGTGTGTGTGTGTAAAGAGAGAAAACAAACGTGGCAAAATGTTAACAATCTATGAAACAAGTGAAAGATTTACAGGACTTTATTGCGCTAGTTTTACAATGTTTCTATATGTTGAAAAATTTAAATTTTTCAAGCTGGAAATTTAAAAAAAATCAGTGTTACTTTTCACTCATATGTGTGTATGAGCGAAAGCTGTTAAATATGGCTTCAGGGACCAGCTAGTAGATGGCATGATATAAGAAACAAAGGCAAGGACCATGGCTATATGTGGCTGTCTTGTCCTTACAGGTATCTTTTCCTTTTTTGAAGAGACAGGGTCTTGCTGTCTGTCACCCAGGCTGGAGTGCCGTGGTGTGATTACAGTTCACTATAGGCTCAACTCCTGGGCTCAAGTGATTCTCCCACCTCAGACCCCAGAGTAGGTGGGACTACTGGTATGCACCACCATGCCTAGATAATTTTTAAATTTTTTTTTTATAGAGACAGGATCTCGCTGTGTTGCACAGGCTGGTTTCAAACTCCTGACCTTAAGTGATCCTCCTGCCTCAGCCTCCTGAAGTGTTAAAATTACAGGTGTGGGCCACTGAACATGGCAGCAATTTTTTTTGTTCTAATTCAGAATCCAGTCCAAGATCTGAACTAGGATCATGCATTCCATTTAGTTATTGTTATCGCTATGAATTTTTAAAGCAGTGTGGATTGATTGACACATGCTCCTTTGACTTGTACTGGAACTACTTGCCCCGTCCTGGAAAATGACTCAGATTTTAGTGATGGTGTGATTGTCATGAATGCCTTGGAAGTTATTTATGAATTTATTCCAGTATTGTTTCTGGTTCCAGAAATGTATTTATTGACCCTAACATCAGTCCCTTCAATTTTCAAGATCTGATATCTATGTTCAAATAAAGGAGAATTATTCATGTAATTCACACAAGTCTTCCCTCACTATTCCAACCCCCTTTCCAGAAATTTACATACCATATTTCTTGCATGATTTCCCCTCTCCCAACGTCAGATACACATAAATAGTGGGTGTTGAAAGGATAAAGGGGATTGTGTGAGTAAATTACCACCAGCTGTCTGAAGGCCTGGTTGTAATTTCTTTCCTTGAGGTTTGAGGTTTTTGTTATAGCTGACAGACAAGGCTAACCACTGAAAGGGATGGATCTGAATAAACACACACATACACACACACACACACACACACACACACACACACGGTTCACAGTAATTATTTATTGAATGAATGAATCATATAATGCATCAGAAATACTGTGTATATTTTAAGGCACTGTCCCAGTTGTCTATTCCTGCATACAGACACACACACACACACACACACACACACACACACACACATTCCTTAAGACAGATACAAGATGGGGGAAATGTCCACCTTTCCTGCTCCCTAGACCTCCAGCCAGCAAGTGAGGAAATCTACTTATTCAGCTTCCTTGCCAATGCTTTGGTCTCACATGATAAATCAGAAAGATGAGAAATGGAAAATCTGGGTCACTGGCCTAGCCCTAGAGAGCACTTTGGAGCAGAACCGAAATTAAAATTCATGACTTCTATACAGTATTGGAGTTCTGCCTGGTATGCAAACATTAATGAAAAATCACTATGATTTATAGAATGCTTAAAATGCGCTAGACAATGAATTAAACACTTTTCATATATTAGCTCATTTTGTTCTTACAGTGGCCCTATTAGGTAGTTATTATCATTAACCTTGTTTTACAAATGAGGAAGCTAAAGCACAGAGTTTAAGTAATGTCCAAAATTGCATGGTTGGAAATTGACAGAGGAGGAGGATTGGAATCCATGTCCCTGACTATAGAGCCAGTAATCTTAACTGCTCTGCTGTAACGCCTGCCAGCAACCTCAGCTGCGCTGCATTGCTCTTTCAGATGAATGGGACCCTAGGCACTCACAGGAGACCGGGAATATTTTTCCTTCCACCAGTGAAAAATAAAATTATTTTCATCAATACTGTTCTTAAGTTAATTTTTAATTGGCAAATAGCAATTGCATATATTTATAGGGTACAATGTTTTAACATATGCATACACTGTGGAATGATGAAAACAAGCTAATTTGTTTTAAATTTAAATAAAGCTAAATAAAAGCACTGTATTTTGTAATCCCAATGTATGATAAAATTTTCTATTGCTAGCATACTCTATTGCTAGTACTCTATTCAGATGCTACCCTCTTTAGAAAAATTTCTCTGGTGGAATTTAATTACTCCCTCCCTCCTTCACGTTCTGCTTGGTGTGTAACTTTACTGTAGCACTTTACCTGATCTGGTTTGTATTATGGTTTCATGAATGCTTGTCTGGCTTTCCACACTGGATTTTAACACTGGATTTCTACACTAGATTTTAGCAATGCCTAGCATATGCTTTGTGTTTGTTTAATCAAATGAATGAAGGTAACCACATCGTCCTTGAATTTTACCAACTGTGGAAACAAAATTAAGTTCCATGAGCATTAGCTACCTGTTCACTTAGGAAATGAAGTCACTTACAAATTCCCCTGTACCCCACAAATATTTCTGCTTTTTCCAAGAATTGTTTTCTCTTCTAAACTGCTCCTGGTCCTGATTTGGGTTGTTCCGAGTCACAGCTGGCACTTTGCCTACAATGTATAGTCTTCAGAGCCACACATCCTCCTCCAAACCTTCCTGCCCCACTCCACTCCAGCTAGTGAAAGGCAAATCCTTTCATTCTTGTATATGCAACAGTTTACTTGGACAACCTTGGTAGCCAGGAACATCCATCCAAGCCACACTTCTGCCTATTAGGTTCCTCTGTTGTGCTAAACAACAATTTTAATTTATAAATTCTATTGAACAGTTTTTCATCAAGTGAAACTCCAGTTTTATTGTACCTGGGAACCTGCTTCTCTTACTGCCTATTATTTAATCTTTCTAAGACTCTGTTTTCTCTTCTATAAAAAGAGGGCTGCCTTGCTAGAATGCTCCCTTGACATGCTTCACTTATCTTTATTGCCCTTATCACCATCTGGCATATTGTAGTTATTTCTTTCCTTATTATCTATCTAAACCAATAGATTATAAGCTCCATGAAAACAGGGTCTTTGCTGGCCTTTTTTAAAACTACTGTGTCTCTAGAATAAAGAGTAGTGCCTGACACGTAATGGTTCACAGTAATTATTTATTGAATGAATCAATGAATGAGATAATGCATCAGAAATACTGTGTTCATTTTAAGGCATTGTCTCAGTTGTCCACTCCTACATAAAAAATCTGCCCCAAAATTCAGTAGCTCAAAACAACCATTTTATTGTATTTTATGATTTTGTGGGTCAGTAATTTGGACAGGTCTCAGCTGAGCAGTTTGTTTTCCCCATGCGGTGTTGACTGGATCACTTGGTGGTATTCAGTGGAAGGCAGGGCTGCTCTGGAGGTCCCAGGTAACTTCACTTATACTCTATGCCTGATGCCTTTAAGGACGGCTGGATGATGTTCCACAAGTGGCCTCAAGGCTTCTCTCTATAGCTCCAGCAACGTAATCGGATTTCTTTCATGGCAGCTCAGTATACCAAGAGGCCTAGTGGAAACTGCAAGGTTTCTTATTGCCCAGGTTCAGAAGTTTATGGCCTAGAACTGCATTCTATTGGTCAAGCAAGTCATGAAGACCAGCTTAGATCCAAGGGAGGAGAATTAGATTCTACCTCTGATTAAGAGAAGTAGCAAAAAATCTGTAGCCATCTTGAATCTACCACATTCCTTTTCCTCTGGCCACAGACATTATTACCACAAGCGAAATAAACTCACACTCTCCTAAAGCCCTCGAAAGTTTCCTGACATTTACTGCATCAGCCTAGAAGTCCACTTTCTCACCATCTAACTCAAATTCAGGTGATGATGAGGCTTTTGGCACTCAGCTCCTTGAGTGTAGTCCCCTTGATCTGAAGTCACTGGGGCTCGCACACCCAAGAAACAATGGGACAGAGACAGGATAACCATCATAGACACTTCCATTCAAAGAGTCAGAGAACAGAGGCATACAGTGGTCAGTAGTCCACAGCAATTTTGAAATCTAGCTGAGTACATATTACCAGTTCCTTGATTAGGGCCCAGTCCTGCTCCTGGGAATGATTCCCTCTGGCTCTCCATCAGTCCTCTGGGCTCTTGGTTCCATTCTTCAAGTCATTCTTCTTTTTCCCTAAGAAATAATCCTTATTTTCAGCTGGGTGACTTTCTCAGCCTGCTTCTCTGAGACAGGTTGAGGGTCCAAAGGCATCTTTTCACTCTGTACTCTCTTCTTCCTTTTCAGTCAGTCCATGCTGATATAATTCACTTAAAAATGTTAAGGCATCTTATATACTAATTGATAACCAACTCTACTAGGCAAAAGCCACACCCACATTTCATTCTGAAGTCAGCTTTTTCACCTTGCTTGGACTACCTGTGAGTCTGACGTGGGATAACAGAACCTTAAAATTCTTAGAAACTCTTTTGTCCAGTGGAGAGATACATTGCCCAAGATTGTAGAGGCCTTTTTGTTTAACTAAAAGGATATATGAGGCACCACCTTAATCGAGGTCTAGCTGTCACATCTTGGATTTTATTTTTGCCCTGAAGCCATTTCTTATTTTGAAAGCTTTTCCTGTCTAGAGAGATTGAGGATGAGAAGCAGTTTGATGTTTGAACCCAGCAAAGTCTACGGCCATACCGCCCTGAATGCACCTGATCTCTTCTGAACCCAGCAAGTCCTGGCTCTTTATAATTCCTCTACATTCGGCTTAAAAACCAAATGGTTCCTTTTTCAGCCCACTTTTTTTTTTTTTTTTTTAACAATGCCTTATAATAATGTGGCTAAAGAAACCTCTTTGTACTTTTGAAATTCTGCTGAAAATCCCCTTAGCCAGATCCTCCCATTCACTGGGTGCCTTTTCTATTTTCCCACATTATCAAAGACAATGGTTTTGATAAACTTTCTGTGACTACATAACACAGGTCATTTTTTCCGTCACCCCCCCCATAGTATTTTCTTCACTGTCCTTCACAGTCTCTCCAGCAGTCTCCTCGATGTCCTTCCAGTATTCACTAACATATTTCTCGAGGCCTTCCTATCTTCTGTGGCAACCAGGTACCAAAGTCATTGCCATTTGTTTTCAGTTTCTGTTATAGCAGAAGTCCACTTTCAGATACCAAATTTAGTTCCAGTTATCTATTGTTACTTAGTAAACTACTCCAAAACTTAGCACAATAAACAATTTATTGTATCTCATCATTTTGGTAATCAATAATTCTAGCATGGTTCAGCAGGGCAAATTTATTCCATAGTGGTCACAGTTAGGGTTGCTCAGTTGTGTGCAGCTGATGGAAGACTGCTTCACACATAATGCCTGGCACCCTGATGGGAACTGCTGGTCGTTGGGCTCAGCTAGGTCCTTCCCCTTGTCATGTGGTCTCATGGCCTCTGCACATGGTTTCTCTAGCATGGTAGTTTGACTTATCCAGCAGCTTAGGCCTTAGAAGACATGTCCCAAGAGTCTCACATGGAAACTACAAGGCTTCTTACTTACCTAGCCTGGGCAGTCAGACATCTCTTCTACTGTATTCTATTAGTTAAGCAAGTCTCTAAGGTAGCCCATATTAAAGGGAGGGGAATTAGATTCCACCTCTCAGTGGGAGAAGTAGGAAGTAAGTTGTGGTCATCTTTAATCTACTACAGACACTGTATCCTTGATCTCAGAATGATGCCTCTTTGTCTGGAAAGGACATTTGTTTTTTAAACCCAAGGTTAAAGAGACAGACGTGGAGCTGTGATGGATCAAGAAGACATCATGTTCTGACTAACCAAGTGATCACAGGGATCACTGAAGTGACTGATGTTGCAGACATACTGTCCTCCTATCCAAGTGCCCAGCGAATGTTAAGTGTCAAACTCAAGGAAGCAGTACGCAAAATGGTTAGGCAGGCCATTCTGAAACAAAACTGATTGGTTTTAAATCTCAGCTTTGCCATCTATCAGCTTTGTGAATGTAGGCAGTATAATTTACCTCCCTGTGCTCCACATTAGTCATTTGTAAAGTAGACATTAACTAGAGCCTACCTCAAAAGACTGCTGCGAGGATGAAAGGAGTTAGTACACATAAAATTTTTAGAGGAGGATCTGGCAAAAATATATTAGATAAAGTTATTTTTATTATTGATGTACAGATTATGCAGTAAACTATATCAACATCAATAGTCTTTTTTACCCAGAAGCAAGTTGGAGAGAAGAAAAGGAAAATAAATTTTAAAAACTGAATGAAAGGTAAAAGTATCATTGGAATATTTGGAGCTGACTGTAAAGACGGTGACACCTTCTGATTTTTGTCCCTTATCATTAATTCAGGTATTCCCTGAAGCACAATCAGTTGACCAAACTAAGAGCAGTGCCCTCAGGAAAGAATAAAATGAATAGTTTAAATTATCAGCATCATTTACCTGGGTTATTTGAGTTCCAAGCCAGAAAATTGAGAGCAGACACACACATAACAATCCTCAGTTGCAAAATGGGAACAAAAAGCAATGTGTTGGGATAGGCCAGATTATGCTCCAGTAATAAATAACCCCCAAATCTCAGTAACTTAATACAACAAAAATGAATTTCTTGCTCATTCTACATGTTCACTTAGGGTTAGCAGGAAGGCTCTGACTATCACAGTAACTCTGAGATCTAGGTTGATGAAAGCTTCATCTTAGTGTGTATTGATCTTCAAGGATCAATAAAACAGTGGAAACTGAAAAGGGCCAGTTATGTACTAGCTCTTAAAAACGTCTGCGTTCTTCCTAGAAGTGACCACATGAGACTTCCTGTCACGTTTCAGCCAACGAAACAAGTTGCATTTCATTGTTCAAAAGCCATAGCTAAGTTAAAATAGGATGAGGAAGAATAAAGTTACCATGTATCTGCAAGGAGAAAAGCTTAACGAAAAGCCAAAAAGCACTACATATAGTGACTGGTAGATTGCATTATTGTTCCACAAGTATTTACTCTCCCCTCCTGCACTCTGTGGGCAGACTGCACTTTTCTGCACCAATGACTTTGGACTTGGCCATATTACTTACTTTGGTGAATGGAAAATGGCAGAAGCGAGAGTGTGCCAGTTCTGATTAGAGACTTTAACAGACATCATGAGTCTCTGCCAACTCTCTTGCACTCCTGCACTCTGCCATGAAAATGACAGACTTAAACCAATCCATACCTAAACTATAGATCCTTGAGGGAGAAATGGATGTATGTTGTATAATACTGAGATTGGGGAGTTCTTTGTTAAGCAGCATTGTTTCAGCAAAAAGATGACTGATACAGTGACTCAGCACAAGGATTTCATGAGACTAGCTACTACAGATATGATTTGCAAGAAAGGATATGAAATAAGATCTTACTAGCTAGTATTCTAAGAAATATAAAGCAAAATGAGATGGTGTTGCATTATTTATACACTAGCTAGATATAGAACTAAAATGTAACTATCCAATTATTTACAAATTAAATAAGAAAAAAAAGGAGAATTTCTTGTGCTTTTGAGGCTAAGATAATAATATTAGGAAGTCTTTTTATCCCAGAAAAATCATCTTTAGTCCATTCCTGCTGCTATAACAAAATAGCTTAGACTCGATAATTTGTAAATAATATAAATTTATTTCTCACAGTTCTGAAGGCTGGGCCAAGGTGCTGGCAGATTCAGTGTCTGGAAGAGCCTGCTCTCTGCTCCCAAGATGGCTCCTTGTTGCCACAGACGCTGTGTCCTCACATGGCTGGAGGGACAGAGGACAACAGGGACCAGAGTAATCCCTTCAACCTCTTTTATAAGAGCACTAATCCCATTCATGAGAGTGGAGCACTCATGCCTTACCACGTCCTAAAAGGCCCCACCTTGTAATACTATCACACTCTGTATTAAGTACCAATGTATGAATTTTGAAGGCATACATACATTCAAACCATAGCGTAATTCAAAAAAGTAGAATGATAAAGGCAGAAAGCTCTTCAATAAGTCATTATTTATAACAGTCTAATATCAGAAATAGCATAACTATGCAATAATAGCATATTTTAAGTAACCTATGGTTCTACTAATACTATAAAATATTGTACAATCATTAGAATAATAACTATGAACTTTCCCTAACAACATGGACAAATATTTACTAAGTGAAAGAAGGAGAATATAAACATATACCTAAGCTGTAATCATAATTATGTAAATATATATTTAATATATAGATAATAACTAAAGGGAATTTGGAGAAATTTAAACATTTGTGCTGTAGCAGTGGTTAGATGGGTGAATATTTTTCTTCTGAAATCTAATGCAAAAAATTGTTCTTTTGACAATAAGTATAATTTTTAAAACAACAGGGAAATTTCTCAAGAATATACCCATGTGTGTAAGAAACAGTTGGTGTTTGGATTAAAAGATGCATTTTTTAAAGAGTGGAAAAAAGTTACACATTTTTAATATTGAAGATCCCTGAGTATTCTGAATAATCTATATACCTTTCTGTATTTTTCAAATGTTTTTACAATGAATGTTTATAAACTTTTGAAAAAAGTTATTTTAAAAATACATGAGCATATGTTCTAGCATCACTTCTGAGACCCCACAGCTCACCTAGTTAGTGCTACCATTTCTTGAACCCAATGCATAGCTGCCTGTAGACAGAGTTCCTCTCCACAACTCGGTAGCCCATAATTTGATTTGAGACAAAGCTAAATATAGCCCTAACTTTGGTATGAAGGATGGAAATCTGACTCTCTCTGCCTTTTTTCCCTCCCATCAGAGGAAACAGGGTATTCCTTTCAAGACAGGTGGCCTGTGAGCCTTGTCTAAGATCAAACTGGACCTTGAAATTTTTCCTGGTAACATTCTGAGCTCGGGAGCAGTGTGGTCCTACCAATAAATCAAGTGTTGGAGGAGCCTAGACTAGGGGCCTTTTAGACAGTTCTGCTAACCCTTCAAATGTTTTGTTATCCTCCCCTCCCCACCCCTACTTTGTACTAGTATGTAGGGGAGTCAATCCAAGAGATAACAGATAAGATGACAGGTTGCCCCAAGACCACAGACTCCTCACAGTCTCACCAATACCCAGGCATGTCAGGTTCTTCCTGAGTTAAATGCCTAGGAGGCCTGAAAGAATAAATTCATCCTGGAGAAGTCTTGTGGGTCGTATCTTAAGAAATTCAGGGAACATATCTCTGGGGCCATCCAATGGAGAACACAGCCTGTATCAGAACCTTAGCAGAGACTTTGGGCCTTTGTGGGTATCAAATTTATCATCTTTGAAACAAGTACAATGAAATCAACATTGCCATATGTGGGCACTATAAAGCCTTTTGCAAATAAAAAGAAAAGGTCAGTGATAATGCTAATAATAACAGTGATTATGTCATTTAATAAAACGGTCTTATTTGAGAGCTAAAAAGGAGCTTCAGGGCGGCAAGCACTCTAATTATAGTATGTCTGCTTTGTTTAAACCTTGATATATAAGTACATGGTACAGGGCCTGAGGCAATGCCATCTCCAAAGAGCCCTTTTCCATGATCTTAAAACAGTCACAAGGGAGAGTCTAGGTCCTGATGGGTACTGCCTTGAGGCTTTTCTAGTGTTCTGGGAGTCAGGAAGCTTCTCCCTCCTTGAAGCTATTAGTAGAGCCCAGTTGCTGGTGAAACTAAAAACGAGGAGGTAGAATACCCTAAAACAGGAGATGTCTGAGATGCAGGCAGCTAATGAGGCTGTAAGGTTTTGTTGGGATGCTTCCCTTCCTGATGAAGGGTCCTGTCCCTAGATTAATGGTGAAACTGGCATGTCACATCTCTAGGAGGATAACATCGTGTTCCATGACCACCTAGGGTGTACATCTGCATTCAGCCGGGATTGCTCCTAAATCTTTCTAGACTCCATCTCTGGCTCTGGGGTTACCTGTGGGTGGGGCGATGCAGACACACAGGAAGACCTCCTCTACAAATTCTCCCTATAGTTGGTTGATTTTATTCTAAGCCCTTGGCTGGGATGGGCGAGGGACGGGGCTTGGTACGGCGTCCTCTAAGCTCTCTGCCCTCTGCCGTCATCATTCATCTGAGCCAGCGAGAGAGGGGCCGGGGAGACGCGAGGGTGGTTCAGGGGGCGTGCAACCTGGGCCGATTCTGCCCGGAGCACACTGGTTGTCGGGAGCCCCGCCTCCGCTCGCGGTTGACAGCTCAGCTGGTGCCGAGCAACTCGTGCCAGCCAGTCGTGTCTCAGCCTGGAGAGTGCGCGCACCGCCGCCCGGGCAGCCGCTGGCTCCAGCTCACGAAACAACCCCGGGCGTCTCGCCGCTCCGAGCCCAGCCTCCTACTGAGAACAGTCCCTCCCTTGTGCCGGTCGCACCGCTAGCCGCAGGTTCGGCCACGTCAAATCTGTTTTCTGAAAAAGCAGGGAGCAGAGCTCTCTCTTCGTCGCCGACGCAGAAAAAAAGGAGCTGGGGAGGAAAAAGCTGCTGCTTTTTGCGCTGGAGAGTCGTGGGCAAGGCTTCTCATTTTCCCAGGCTGCTTCCCCTCCCGGGTGAGGAGCGCCCTGAGACTAAGGAAAGAGCCTCGAAAATGGAGCAGACCTGGACGAGGTAGGTGGGCTGTTTCCTTCTCGCCGCACTCCAGACTTGGTGGTCCTCCTCCCTCCCCTCCCCCTGCGCCCTTAGGGAGAGGTCGCCCCTCACCACCAGGGCCCCGTGACAGCTTCCCTTTTCTGCCGACTCGCCCTGCCTGGTTCTCAGCCCACTTCTCTTGGTCCTTCTGCACATGTTCTGTTTTCTGGGGTTTCCCTTGCTTAATGAATCTCCCTTCCACCGAGTCCTGATGTTAAAAATGCCCTGGGAGGCTGCCTGGAACTTTCTGTAGAAATGTTTCTCTGTCGTTTGCTTGTTCGTGTGGCCAGAGGGATTCCAGTAGGTCTTCCTGAGAGATGTGTTTGATGTCAGATGCTTTGAACAATATCAGGTTTATTCTCACCCTGCCACGTTTTCCTTCTCGGCCTCGTCTCTCACTACTCACACAAAGGCAAAGAGACTGAGTGAGCAGAGCCCAGTAGTACTCACCTCCACAACCTCCCAAGTTGGAGCCCACTTGGGGGAGGAATGGAGAAGGAAAGAGATCAGGGCACCCACCCTACACTGCTCAGACTTTACTGAGGCCAGGCAACAGTTGGTTTTTAGGTCAGATTTTGGAGATGGCCTGTGAAACTGCGTTTTCTTCCAGTCGTTCCCCCAATACACTTTAAAATGAAGCCCCATTCAAGGAAAGGGTAAGGATAAGAGACCATGTATTGAAACAAAGACTTCGTTTCTGGTTTTTAGTGGGCGGGAGGGTAGAGAGACTATTCCAGAAGTGTCTCTGAACAGATAAGCTTCCATCTGTAGGATTTAGCTTTGGAGAACTGGGGTGGGGCCAAATGAGCGCTCTGACTCCTGAGAAAGTGAAGACGGTACAAACACAAAAGGTAAATTTGGGGCTTATGCAAAAGACTTGGGTGCTTTTAGTTGATGGTTAAGCTCAACAGGAATGAATGGTATAATGTGAATATTAAAGAAGGGGCAAATTGAAGCTTAGGGTTTGTTGACAGAAGAAGTAGGCTGTCTAGATTCTGTCTAGATCAAAAGTGATGATTCTACTTTGGCTCCTTTCTGCTGTTCTTGGGCCTCTCCTAGAGGACTGTGCTTAGTTCTGGGCATCATTAGATAAAATAAGCACAATCAAGAGACAGGAGGGAACTCAAAGCCATGCCTTGAGGGATGGCCAAAGGACCCTGGACTCCTGAGTCTGGGAAAATGACGACTGGGAGTGGGGAGGATGTGGTAGCTTCCTTCAAATTTCCGAAGAGCTGTTGGTAGTAGAGGGATTGAATCACTTTGGAATCTCTTAGGAGGACGGAACAACCGATGCAAGCCAGTTGTGGGGAGGCAAGTTATGGCTCAGAGTAAAGAAAAAGCTTTCTGGCCGGGTGCAGTGGCTCATGCCTGTAATCCCAGCACTTTGGGAGGCCGAGGCGGACGGATCACCTGAGATTGGGAGTTCGAGACCAGCCTGACCAACATGGAGAAGCCCCGTCTCTACTGAAATACAAAATTAGCCGGGCGTGGTGGCACATGCCTATAATCCCAGCTACTCGGGAGGCGAGGCAGGAGAATCGCTTGAATCGGGGAAGCGGAGGTTGTGGTGAGCCAAGATCATGGTATTGCACTCCAGCGTGGGCAACAAGAGCGAAACTCCGCCTCAAAAAAAAAGAAAAAGAAAAAAGGCCCGGCGCTGTGGCTCACGCCTGTAAATCCCAGCACTTTGGGAGGCCGAGGCGGGCGGATCATGAGGTCAGGAGATGGAGACCATCCTGGCTAACACGGTGAAATCCCGCCTCTACTAAAAAATACAAAAAATTAGCCGGGTGCGGTGGCGGGCACCTGTAGTCCCAGCTACTCGGGAGGCTGAGGCAGGAGAATGGCGTGAACCCGGGAGGCGGAGCTTGCAGTGAGCCGAGATCAAGCCACTGCACTCCAGCCCGGGGAACAGAGTGAGACTCCGTCTCACCAAAAAAAAAAAAGAAAAAAGAAAAAGAAAAAGAAAAAGCTTTCTAACAAGTTAGCTGCCTGGGCAGTAGAGATTGCTGACCCTGGAGTTACTCAGGCAAAGTCTAGATGACCCCTTGATGGTGATGCGAGTGAGTGTATCGGCTTTTTGCTCTCTGCCAGTGTTTTTCACACTTGAAGAAAAAAGTATTATTTATTAAGTTCCAAAAATTTTATATTTACATGTAACAATTTCAGACAAATTCAGAAATGATTTGGAAAATCACAAATTATATCTTCACAGTCCAATTAATTTGACAAACTGAGTATACTCATGGGATGGGCATTCAGATAGAGAAAGGGAACATTACCGGCATCCCTGAAGCCCTCTCATGACTCCAAGGATAACCATTATCCTAATTTGTAACACCATAGAATAATTTTGCCTAGTTTTGAACTTTATGTAAATGAAATTATACACCATTTTTACTCTTTCGTATGTGGCTTCTTTCACTCAATCTTTTGCTTTTGGAGTTCTATACTGTTATATGGTATTGTAGTCTATTTATTCTTGCTTTTAAATAGGCTTCTATTGTGTATCAATATATCAAATTTATTTGTCCATTCTATTCTTAATAGGCATTTGGGCAGTTTCCAGTTTGGAGCTATTATAAACAGTGTTGCTATGAACATTTCTGTACAGGTCTTTTGGTGAACATATGTACACATTTCTGTTGAGTAAATAAGTAGAAGTATGATTTCTGGGTAACAGGAAATGCTTGTTCAGATTTAGTAAATACTGCCAGATTGTTTTTTTAAAGAGATTACAAAAGAGATTTCTAAAGAGGGTATCCAAAGGAGGGAACATAGTGAAAAGGTGCTCCATATCACTAGTCATCAGGGAAATGCAAATTAGAACCACAACACCATGCTGCTGTATACATATCAGAATGGCTGAAATTAAAAAGATAGAAAATAGCAAATGCTGGCAAGGTGGGACATTCAGAATGTTCACATTATTTTTTTTAACCTCTACTCACAATAAGTAATATATTTACATTGCAACCAAGTACACTTACATATGTAACAAACAAAGTTTCTTGTAACAATACTTAACTTTACTATGTGTTTTGCTCTCTGGTATTTGCTATTCTATTCTTTTTCTTTAAAAATAAAATGTTGGCTCTGATTCACTGAATTTATTTCTCCACTTCATGGGTCACAGTTGGAAAAATCCTGTAATCACAGATCATGGCTGACATCTCAGATCCTTCCTAACTCAGAGATCAGATTAGTTCATAAATACTTATTAAAAGTTTGAGGGCTGGGTGCAATGGCTCACGCCTGTAGTCTCAACACTTTGAGAGGCCGAGGCAGGTGGATCACTTGAGGTCAGAAGTTCGGAACCAGACTGGCCAACGTGCTGAAACCCCATCTCTACCAAAAATACAAAAATTAGCCGGGTGTGGTGGCCTGCACCTGTAGTCCCAGCTACTTAGGAGCCTGAGGCAGGGGAATCCCTTGAACCCAGGAGGCTGAGATTGCAGTGAGCTGAGATTGCACCACTGCACTCCAGCCTGGGTGACACAGTGAAATTCTGTCTCAAAATAAACAAACAAACAAACAAATAAATTAATTAATTTTGAGAGCCCCAAGCAGGCCAGACTCTGTGCTAGATGCTAAGAATAAAACAATGAATGCAATGAATGAGACTGGGTCTCTGCCTTTGAAGGCTTTACATTCTCATCATCTGTAATTTTTTTAATAGACACTAAGGCAGAGATATGCACTGGCTGCTCTGGGTACACGGTGGATAGGGGATCGAAAGAATAAAAATTAACCATAATTGATAACATTTATTAAGCTTTCATTGTGTGCTAATCCCTTTGAATACTTAATTCACCTAATCCTTACAACCCTATGAGGTAAATGTTACATTCATTTTTAAGAAAATCAAATTGAGCTTTAGAAAGATTAAATAATTTGCCCAGAGTGACACACACAGCTGAGAAATAAATACAGCCTTGAACTGTTTAGTTCCAAAATCTATGCTTTTATTTTAGTAGAGTTTTGTAGGTGACTCAGTTTATGACTTGTTTCTGAAGCTAGCTACTTGCTCAATTTACCCACAAAGGACAAGGTGCTTTGTATTTTAGTTCGCAAAGTTAGATATGCTCTACTCCTAGCTACACATCATCTGCCCCTCTACAGCTCAATAGAAAGGTCCCCCCTACCCGCTGGGGCTGTTACCTGACTGTTGCTAAACTCACTGGTTAAATCAATTGGACAGAGCATGGTTGGCTCTAGAGTAGCAAATTTTCTATGAATATACTGGCCTTACAAAAAGCTGATTTGGTCACCAGCTTTCGGTCTTATTTCCGTGAACAGGGCGAGGGTTGTCAAAAGAATAAGCTCATGGAGCTGATGAAGAATTTGATGGTGAGGGGAGGTTTTCCCACCCGGCAGGGCCAGTGTCAACCAGGCAAGCAGCTTCTACTGCTCTAAATTTTTAGCATGCACCTATCTGGACTAGCAACTCCCTACACCTTCTGCTTTAAAGATTATCAGCATTTCAGGATTACTGTTTGTATTAATTTCCTATTGCTGGTGTAACAAATCACCACAAACTTCAGCTAATTTTTGTATTGTTAGTAGAGATGGGGTTTCACCATGTTGGCCTGGCTGGTCTCAAACTCCTGACCTCAAGTGATCCACCCACCTCGGCCTCCCAAAGTGCTGGGATTACAGGTGTGAGTCACTGCGCCTGGCCAAATCACCACAAACTTAGTGGCTTAAAACAACACAAATGTACTGCCTTAAAGTTCTGGAGGTCAGAAGTCTGAACTTTGGTCTTCTAGGTTAAAACCAAGGTGTCAGCAGGACTGTGCTCCTTCTAGAAGCTCTAAAGGAGAATTTGTTCCTTGCCCTTCACAGCTTCTAGAGACTGCCCACATTCTGGGTTCATAGCCCCTTCCAGCAATGCTGTCACTGGCCTCTGCTTCTATCATCACATCTCCTTTGCTCATTCTGACCCTCCAGTGTCCTTCTTACTAGGACTCTTATGATTACATTGGACCCAACCAGATAATCCAGGATAATCTCCTCATCTCAAAATCTTTAATCACATCTGCAAAGCCCTCTTTTGCTATGGAAAGTGGCATATACACAGGATCTGGGGATTAGGAATGTGGACATTCTTATAAGGCCATTATTTTAGCCTACCACATCGTTCAATGCTGAAAAAATCATTACTAATTCTCTTCCCCATTTCAGTGGAAATGCTCTGGTTTCTAGCATATGGGAAAGCTGAATAAATGTCAGATGAATCATATATGAATCTTATACAACTTCCCTGAACACATAACTCAAGAAAAGAGTGAACTAGAAATGCTTAAGGGCAAGCTGTAAGACCGAAGGTTAGAAAAGGAAAGCAAATTAGTCTGTTTTGTTTTGTTTTCCATGACCCTGCAATTTGATTTAATAAAATGCAAGCATTAATTGCATTTGCCTGCTGTATCTGTGAAAATTTGGAAAATGGAAGTAACATTCAAGAAAAGTAATGATCTGGTTTCAAAATTTAAGAATTTTGACTTTGTTTCTTTTCTGAAGTACAGCCTTCAAGCAAGACAAGGTGTCCATTTGCCACAGCTATATTGTACTTAACAGATCTCCATTGATAGCTTATTTGAATTTGTTTTTCTCTGTATGAATCTTTAGCCTAGAGGAATCAGGGACATTTACTTTTCTTTCAATTCATGGTGAGTTAGTAGAGAGTCCTGTTTACAACGACATAGTTACAACCAGAGATATATGGCTACTGAGGTTAAAGTGGTTAAGTGATTTGCTGGCGTTCACACAACTAGTATGTGTTGTATGAAGGCCTAGTTAATTCCAATATCTTTACTTATTATGGTGCTGGTGCTTTGCATGTAACACTTCATATTAGGAAAATGCTTGTTTTCATAATTCTATTATTGAAACATCTTTGGAAGTTGAATTTCCTGTTTAATATTCAGCACTGCTAGCAACTAATTATCTGAATTTTAAGAAGGGAATTCTGCCTTGGCAACTCTGGTATACTTTTAAATGGGCCTATACTTGGATTTTGGCTTGGGGAATTTGCCAGAATCAATGGTTTCACTCCTACTTGCTTATTTTCCACATACTAGATCAGTCTGGACCTGACTTCCCCAACCCCCATTTCTTTCAGCTACATGCTAGGACTATGTTTAAAATACCTAAAGACTGGGAAGGTGTTGTTTTTGTCTCAGAGAGGATAAGTGACTGCTGATGGTGCCCTCCCCATCCTGGGAGGCTCGCCTGACTGTGACTGAGGGATCATATTTTCAAGGCTAGGTGGAGTTTCCATCCATTCAGTGGATGCCCCAGGACACTACTCTTATTGAAATCTACCCCCATTTTATAAATAAAATTCCAAACAGGGCTCAGAGCATTCCACAAGTTGTCTCTGGCAAAAAGTCAAATAGCATTTAAAGTTAGAAGAAAGTCCAGAATACAAGAGATGTCATAATGATCCAAGGTGGCTCTATGTGATTCTATTTTAAAACACTGAAATGCACTGAGGACTTATTTTCCTCTGTCTCAGAGCATTTTCTGAGTTCTGTGGCCAGCAAGACAAGCATGATCTGAATTTCTTTTTTCTGAACCCTTATGGCTAAAGTGCTAAATTAGTCGTAGACTATTTATAATAAATTGTATAATAATGTTTTCTTTTCATAGCACTTTCAGAGCCTGTGATTCATCTTTCCTTAATCTGTCTCATTATCTTCAGTCCTTTTCTGCTTGTTACATTCCACAGAAACGTCTTTCTTTCTTGTTTTTTCCAAGGCCAGTGAGGGAAGAGGTAACTTGCAACTAGTGTCTTCTTATCGTGGTCATGGTGGAAAGAGTGTAAAGAAACAATAACTTCTGACATACAGAAAGCATTGACTGGCCAGGTGCCTTGGCTCTCGCCTGTAATCCCAGCACTTTGGGAGGCCAAGGTGGGAGGATCACTTGAGGTCAGGAGTTTGAGACCAGCCTGGCCAACATGTTGAATCCCCATCTCTACTAAAAATGCAAAAATTAGTGGGCATGGTGGGGGGTGCCTATAATCCCAGCTACTTGGGAGGCTGAGGCATGAGAATCGCTTGAATCCAGGTGGCGGAGATTGCAGTGAGCGGAGATCACGCCAGTGCACTCCAGCCTGCGTGACAGAGCAAGATTCTGTCAGAAAAAAAGAAAAGAAAAGAAAAGAAAGCATTGACTGACAAAGAAAATTGAATAATTTCTAGCATTTCACACAATTTAAGAATGAATTTATTTTCCATTTCACAATGTGGTATGTTATCATTCATAATGTAGAATAACATGCATGAATTTACAGTATCTTTAAATCATTACCCTATCCCAAAGCATGTAGACTTCCAATTTTTAACTATTACAAATAATACTTGACAAATATCTAGGTGCATAAAGCATCTTCTTCCATAGCATTATTTTTTGAATGATAGATGTTCAGAAGTAGAATAACTGTGTCAACATTTCCAGTTCTTGAAAGTACATTGCAAATTTCTTAAAGTTATAGTCTCATAAGAAGGATATTTCTTTCGATTTAAATCTCTTTTTGAAGACCTGAATCCCTGTATTGTAAAGGGGGAAACTGAGGCACACTGACATAAAGTGACAAACCCAGGTGAATCAATAGCTCCATTTCCAACTTTTACCCTTCTCTAGGGTAAAATGCTTCACTGTTGCTGTTAATCTCTATTACTATCCTGAAATATTTCCCGAAATGATAATAAACAGAAAATTTTAACGTAAGAAAGTAAAAGGTAGATGTAAATTACATCAAAACTATATATATCTATTAGGATGTCTATTACAAGGAAAGAGAAAAGAGAAAATAGATGCTGTGTTTGGTTAGGGGATTATGGGGAACATCCTTTATATGCTGCTTTTAACCTAAGTCAACACAGGTTTTTATTGCAGGAAGAAGTTCACATTTGTGTCTACCAAATGACAACATGTAAAGTTTGGAATGTAGTTGGTTTTAGGTTTCTCTGTGTATTACTTGGAGGTTTTCTTTATATTACTTTCTTGTATTACTTGGAGATTTTCAGGTTATTGGCACCACAGGAGCAGCATTATTGCCAGCAGACCCAGGAAGCCAGTTGTAGAGTTGTTGCGACTTAATTTACCGTGAGCTAAAATTATTATGAGTGGGCCTTAATAGGCCAGTTGTTCCCACCTACACATCTAGCCTTGCCTTTGCTGGGATAATGTTGTGTACCCTTCAGAGGTTAGATTTAGAAGCACCTCCTTTTGGAATTATTTTTAGAACCTAGGTCTGGTTGTTTTCTGTAGCCAGAACACTCTCTGCCTACTCTGTTGTAGCATGTAGCTAGTTGGTTAACTTAATATTTTCCATACTCCAAGTTTATCAGCAGAATAGAATGTTTTTGTCTGTAAGTCTTCAGCATCTAACATTGTTTCTAGCACTTAGAAGGTCATCTATTAAGAGCTTTCCAGAGAACATTCCCCAAAAGGCTGATGGGAATATCTGTTTGGTGGGTGTCTCCTTATTGTAGAATGGATACAGCAGGTTATCAAAACTTGAGGCCACTATACATTCAGATTGTATTCATCATTGTTTAAGAAATATGCATCTTGTTTCCTCACTTATGGGAAAAGCAAAAAAAAGAAAAAAAGAAAGAAAGAGAGAGAAAGAAAGAAAAAGAAAGAGAGAAAGAGAAAGAAAGAAAGAAAAAGAAAAGAAAGAAAGAAAGAAAGAAAGAAAGAAAGAAAGAAAGAAAGAAAGAAAGAAAGAGAAAGAAAGAAAGAAGCACCAAATTCCTATGATCTAGGCTTCTTTAATGCTGGACAGATGATAGTGAATGATCTAAAAACCCTCCCTTCCAGAGACTGACATTCTAGAGGGGTCACTAGGCATGCACATATTTCATGGTTATACCTTGACCTGACAGTGCCTTAACTCAAATTCACTTCAGTATGCTATAAGCACAGCCATCTTTTGTAGCTCATCTTTCTTCCAGATTTTCCACCCTTAGGATCGCTAATGCTGAAATTATACTTTCTGACTACAGGTCAAGTCCCCCACTTCCTCATTCTTTCTGAATGTTGTTTATCTCGTCATGTATTCCAGTTCCTCAACTCTCTGTATCTTCCAAGCCATCTGCTCTTTATTCACCTCCATACTGAACCTAGACGTCAGGGTCAGCTCTTTGAATCATGTTCTCAACGCTGCTTTAGAATCTCTCGCTGCCTTAACAATCTCCCAGCTTGGTAACCCTTAGTCAATTTTCTTTTAAAATCCTAGAGGACTCTATGAGTGTTGTTTGAGCATGTTATAAAACCATACTGAGAAGAAAGACTCTAGATTCATTCTTGCTAATCCTCAACAGGTCTATAATGCTGCTGAGAAATTCTCCTCCTCCTCCCACCTGCCTCTTTCCCCTGCTCCTCCTTCCCTGACTCTCTTCCTCTAAAAATGTATTCCTTACAACCTTTGATTTCCGTAGCATAAATAAAAGCAAGATGAAAAACTGTATGTTCAATATTATTTCTATTTGCAGAATTCACACAGGCAAATAAACTGAAGAACAACTAAAGTAAATACATACAAATCTTTATCAATGTTGCCTTTCGGTGGTAGGATTTTAAAAATTATTTATATTTTTCTCTGTACACTTTTCTGTTTCCCAAAATTTCTACAAGAGTCATGTAATTCTTTTAAAATCATTAAAAGTAGACATTGTAAAGAAAAGAAACTGAAAGATTATGTGAATATAAAAGTAGGTGGAAAGGGGGAAAAATCACCTGTTTCTTAACATTCAGTCTAGGGGTCTAGAAAGATTGAGCCAACTGCAATATACTCCAGTGCCTTGTGGATATTAATTGTTAATGAAAACAGGATTGCAAGGTGCATTGCCAGGACCAAAAGCAAAATGCAAAAGGTAAGTTTCAGAGGTGGGTGGAGACACCATATGCCATCCCTGAGCGATGTGACTGAATCCAAAGCAGGTTATTTTCATGTCTCTTTTGAAAGAGTGATATCTGTGTCTTGGCTGATGCAGGGGAGGTAGAGGAAAATTTATTAGATATTTGGATATGTGATGACCTCAGAAGGCAAAGTGAAGAAAAATAATTACTTACTTATTAAGGGGTTTCTCTGAACCTTGATGAATAGCATCAACAAAGTCATGTTAGTTTCCTTATTTTCTTTAGGATGAAGACTTAGTGCTGGACCAAAACCAAAACAAAACAAAGATCCTAAAGCTTAAAGAAATTGTTGTGGATGCACAATGATTTTGTAGCTCACTGTAGCTATTGTGGACTTAGCATTCCACAAAACAGCCTCTCAGAGTGATGGTCACTGTCAGTGAATAGACTTTGAGTGAAGGGTGTAATTGCAGCCTGTACTGAAATAAAGTGGATGTTTCTGTATCAGTGCCAATTCAGCCCACACTTAGTCAGCATGCAGAAGGAGGCTCACCATGATGCTCTCTCTGCTCTGGGGGCTTTGCCAATTAAGCATCCTCACTTGCAGAGGTTATAATGATAGGTCTTGAGATGAGAAAAAATGATAATCTCACTGTATTATATAATAGTCTTAACGTTCTGCATCTGGGCCTTTTACCCTATTTGCATCTGAATATGTGTTTTTGCAATTCTGGTGCCACATTGTGGGGAGGGTATTTGGCAACATTTGGAACACAGAAAATATATCCAGTGTCTCTCCTTGGCAAGAGAGAAAAAAAAATCTGAGAAGTCTCAGAGCTTGTTCACTAATGCCTTTTCCACTTTGATTGTTTCTGTTTCCACCACCTTTCCTGCCTTTCAGTTTATTCTCTTGGGTAGGGACAATGCCAAGTGTTATCACAGGAGGGCCTGGAGAAAGGTGTAAATATTCTGAAAAAAGTGGGTTAGAGATAGAGAAGTATAAAATGATGGATGACTCACTTTTCACGATAGGACCTATATAAAAAGTCACACTAGCCACTTCCCTTTTGGGATTTTAATTATTTTGTTACATGACATCTGTTACACCAGTACTCAAATACTCAAGTGTAAGCTGTGCCCATCAGGGATAAGTTGATAGTCAAAGAAAAAAATTTGTGTCAGGGTTTGAGACAAAAATTCCATCTCATTAGTACAGCAAACAGTCCACCCTTCCTTTCGCCTCAGCTTCTCATGGGTCAGTTCCCTGGAGTCAACGCAAGTACAAAGGAGGTTCCCAGTAAATGTGTGGTTAGAAATAGGGCGTATTGGGAAGAGTAAAAGTTTGGAGTCAAATAGATACAGTTTTCAAGTTCAGGCTCTGACACTAACTAGCTGTGCGATCTTGGGCAAATTACTTTATCCTTCCAAGTCCCTTGTTTCCTCATCTGTAAACAGGGATAACAGTACCTACTTCACAGGATTCTATGACGACTGAATAAACTGATGCCTAGAAAAGTATCAGGCATTCAGTAAATTTCAGAGGCAGCATTGGTGGAGTGGTGATGGTTGTCCATGATAATAATATGTTCATTTAGGCCGGGCACAGTGGCTCACGCCTGTAATCCCAGAACTTTGGGAGGCCGAGGTGGGTGGATCACAAGATTAGGAGATCGAGACCATCCTGGCTAACACAGCGAAACCCAGTCTCCACTAAAAAAAAAAAATACAAAAACTAGCCGGGCGTGGTGGCGGGCACCTGTAGTCCCAGCTACTGGGGAGGCTGAGGTAGGAGAATGGCATGCACCTGGGAGGCGGAGCTTGCAATGAGCCGAGATGGGGTCACTGCACTCCAGCCTGGGCGACGAGCGAGGCTCTGTCTCAAAAAAATAATAATAATAATAATAATATTAATAATAGTATGTTCATTTAATACAAGATTAGTATTGAGGAAAATTCCAGTGCAAGAAAACCTTTGGAATTGTGAAGTTATGCACCAGCAGTCCAGAAATTAACTGTAGATGTCTTTGTTTTTAAGTTGACACTATTTCTGAAATCTTACCATTTATAAATTGTCAGGGCCAGAGCTTCACATATTAAAAAATAGGCCACAGTTCCTCTCATTCTGACCCTTTTGTGTTTGCCATAGTTGAATATAGCTGTAAATTAAAAATAGGAAAAGTGGATCTAGGAACATTTGAAAGATTTATTCAGTTTGAAACAGAAACCAGCAACTCATGTTAAATGAGCTCCAAGAATATGGGAATTGGAACAGAATCTGTGTTTGGTTCAATGCCTACTCCTGTGAGGACCCCAAGGAAGAGCAAACTTCAGCAGTCTTGCTGTCATGCCACATGCCCCTCACTGTTTGAGAGGCCACGCCGAACTGAATCATTTCCAGAGTTCATCTTTTATCAAGGTCATTAATTAGGAAGAATAATGTAAATTAACTAAAAATATACTATTCAAGCTTTTTAAAAATAAGAATTAGCCTTTTGGTAAAAATAGGAAAAAGAAAAAAAGGGAGAGGATGCTCAGTATATTTTCTACCACTCTAAACTTGCGGCCTTTTCACTTCTCTGGGTTCTTTTCTAGTTTGTTTCTATGGGTATTTTCACGGTGTTGCAAATCTTAGCCCCTTTCTTGCTGACATTATTTTAAATCATTTTGGGGGCTTCTAAGCTACAGTGTTTGAGGAGGGAGGTGCAAATGAAGAAACAGTTTCACCCTTGGCTTTCCTTCATATTTCCACCTGCGGGTGAGCGCTTGGGCAGGAAGGCTTGAGGTGGGGGAAAGGTAAACAGGCAGTTGGAAGATGTCCTAGGAGGCAGTTTAGGGCTCCTCAGGCTGGGGGCAGGAAGATGGAGGGGATTGTTGTGAAGGGGAAAACAAAATGAAAGCCCCCTGAATACACCGTTCATTTTCCTGTCATTGGGTCTTTGTTACGCTTCCTTGTGTATTTACACCCATTCTTTAAGACCTAGATTCGGTGTTCTCTGTTTTCTGTAAATTTCCTAGACCCCCCCGACCACCTTGCCCCGGCCCACTCCCCACCAGGACAAAATTAATGCTATCTTATTTATGTTCTGAAATCTCTGTTAAATCTAATTTTTCTAATAATTATGTCTCTGAATCATGCGCCTGCTTCCCTCAATAGATTCTGAGTACTGTGACCACAGGGTATATATACTGTGTTTCTTCACTCCGAGCCCCTTCCCTTGGGGAGCATCAGATTCCTTTCTAACTTGTGGAGCAGCTGAGTGAGCCCCTTTCTCTGGCAATAAGAGAGGGAACTTGAGCTGTTAATAGAGCTAAAGTGATTTCTTAAAAGTCTCCTGAGACACTGAGAGTATGCTTATTAACTCAGTACCCATCTAAAGTGACCTCTCTATCCTTCCAGTTATTGATTCATATTGGGCAGGCAGTATGCTCAGAGTGGACGTGGGTGAAGCAGGAAGGGTGAGGTGTCTGGTAGGGCTGATATGTATTGCTATGTTGTAGCTTGCTCTTGACCTATAATGAGTAATCTGCAGAGCAGAGAAGATTGAGTGAGATCATGTCTGGAAGGTACCCTGGATCCTTGGACAGTATTAAAATGGGTTTTATGTTTAAGCATCTATTAGAATAGGATTGCATAATTACTGCAAGGAACCTTAGAAATTCATGTCCTTCTTGTATAAATATTAGAGAAAACTAATACCCAGAGAGGTGAAAGTGACATACAAGCCAGTGTAGTAGCTTGTCACCACAAATTAATTAATTGTGTGTTGAAGCCAATGGGTTTCTCAAGACTGCGTCTTAGGAAAGCAGAAATGAAATTCTGTCTGCACTTGGTCTGTACTGGGGTAATAGCATCAGAAGCCTGCAAGATGCCAGACAAGTATCATAATTAAGTGAATGAGGGACGACAAGGACAGGGAGTGGCAGGAACTGTGGCAAACTGGAAAACACATCCCTGTCCTGTGTAAAGGGGCAAGTTATCCCCCTGTGTGGAAAGGCAGGCACAGTGTTGGTAGACCCACTCATTTCCCAAGAGCAGTTAGAAATGGGTCAAACTTGTGTGGGCTGAATAAAACATGTCGGATGGGCTGAATTTGGCCTGAGGGTTGACCTTGCTCCTGACAGCAGATGCAGCCACCTTTGTCTGTGGACTAGGCAAAAATGCTCAGTGAATAGCAGTAGCTAAGTATAAATTTTTTCCCCACAAATTTTTTTAAGACATTGTTCTGGTTGTTAGTTTTGACATCCTTCTATTGTACCTCCACAGAGGGGAGTGCGTATGTAGTACCTTCCTCTTTGGCATTGTTTACTCTCAGGGAAAGCTTTTAAGGAGGAGAAGGGAAAGAGGCAGTGGGCCTGGAAGAATCACAAGCTAGTGATCTACTTTTAGATATGAAATAATTGTCAGGTGGCATGTGCAGCCCAGTGTGCCCTGTCTGGTATTTTCAGGTCCATCTGGGACTTAACTAAGTGAAGATTTCTGCCAAGATCCAGCCCTGAGACAGGGAAGAAAAAAACCACCAATTTCCAAGCAAATGCCAGATCCTCCTCTGCCTCCCTGTGAATATCTTCTGGTTTTTAAAAAGAGGAGTCCTGTAGGCTGGGCATGGTGGCTCACTCCTGTAATCTCTGTACTTTGGGAGGCCGAGGCTGGCGGATGATCTAAGGACAGGTGTTCGAGACCAGCCTGACCAACACGGAGAAACCCCGTCTCTACTAAAAATACGAAATTTGCCAGGCATGGTGGCAGGCACCTGTAATCCCAGCTACTGGGGAGGCTGAGGCAGGAGAATCGCTTGAACCTGGGAGGCGGAGGTTGTGGTGAGCCAAGATCGTGCCATTGCACTCCAGCCTGGGCAATAAGAGCAAAACTCTGTCTCAAAAAAAAAAAAAAAAAAAGAAAAGAGAGAGAGAGAGAGAAGTCCTCTAAATCTCTGTTTACAGAATTCTTGGGAGCCCCCAAGAGTTTAAAGAATAAGCTATCTATTGAAAGCGTCTTTCTGTAGAGCCATTGCAATAATCCGTTTCTGACTTCCCCATTAGACAGTCAGTTGTCAAGACAGTAGCTGGCCACCCTTTAAAACATTAGTCACTGAGTCCGCCTTTCTTTTTGATTCACAAGACTCTAGTGGCTAAATGCCTCCCTATGTCCTGAAAGGCTTCAAACAGTCTGTGCCCTCTGCCCAGTCCTCCCATTACTTCCCTGACCTTGCCTCCTACTACTCACCACGTGCTCACTGCGCCCAGCCACTAACTAGTATGCTCCCTCTTATGGGCCTTTGCATTTTATGTTCTCTGCTTAGAAGACTCTTTCCCTAGAGACCTCCATGCCTATCCTTATGGCTTCATAGAGCAGCCTTGTCTACTGAAAATTGCAATCCCCTCTACCTCCTCCTACCTCCAGCTCTCCCTATCCACATTCCTCACTTTTTTTTAAATAGCATTTGTTCCCAAGCGCTACTATACAATTTATTTATTTGTCTCCCCTTACTGTAAAAATTCCATGAGTGCAGGTATTTTTGTCTGTTTTGCTCACTGCTACATTTGCAGAGCTTCCAACAGTGCCTAAAACATAGCATGGGCTTGACAAGTATTTGTTGAATATATTTTGAGATATTGTCCCCTCTCTGCTAGGGTTGGTGGTATTTACTATGCTGAACAGATACACCTCTTGCTACTGAATCATGGTGTTATTAACATTTCCATTCATAAACTTTGTCTGTTTTTCAAGGTTTCTGTGTCAATTCTACTTTCTAAACATATCTTGAATTTTTAAAATTTCTCCTTTGTTAACCCATCACAACTTCTTATTTGGAATATAGACTCTCACCATCCATTTTTGCCCCTCCACAGTCTCACTGTGTAGAGCCAGAATGCAGTTAGCAAGACCTATCTAAGATATAAATCTGATCATTACCATTCTTTCCTTCATTTAAAATCCTTCATTGGTTTCCCATAGCTTTTCACATTAGACTCAGTAGCCTTACCCCATACCACAGGTCCTGCATGGCTTGGTTGCAACATTGGCTTTCTTTGTTCCTCTAACAGGCCAGAGTCCTTTCTGACTCAGGGCCTTTGCTGTTCTCTCATGGTGGAACACTCTCCCACTCCCAGTCTCCCATTCTACACCTGGTTGACATCCTCCCATCTACATTGAAACGTTCCTTTCCCTGAGTTTCTCTGAGTCCCTGTGCTAGTTAAGTTCCCTCTGCATTTTCCTTCACAACATTTACTACAATAGTAGCTAATACTTGTGAAATTATTTAATGGCTGGCTCTCATGTACTTATTGAGAACAGGAACTCTTCTGTGGTGTTTGCCTTTGTATCCCCAGCACTTGACACTGTCCCTGATACATAATAGAAGCTTAGTAAATACTTGCAGAGAGATAAATAGAAACAACAAATAGGTAGGTGTCTTCTCCTCGATCCCTGGGATTGGGAGCTTTGTGGGGTAGTAACTCATTCATTAATGATGTGTTCTCTCCACAGAGATTATTTTGCAGAGGATGATGGGGAGATGGTACCCAGAACAAGTCACACAGCAGGTAAGGATGCTCTGGGCCTTGCCTTGTTAAAATTCTTTGTTTCTTTTGTTTATTCATTTGTTTTTCTTTTGAGACAGGGTCTCACTCTCTTACTACGGATGTAGTGCAGTGGTGTGATCATAGCTCACTGCAACCTCAGACTCCTGGGATCAAGCTGTCCTTCCACCTCAGACTCCTGAGTAGCTAGGACTACAGATATATGACTAATTTTTAATATTTCTTTTTAGAGGGAAGTCTTGCTATGTTGCTCAGGCTGGTTTTGAATGTCTGACCTCAAGCAATACACCCACTTCAGCTTTCCAAAGTGTGTGGGAGAAATTGGCACTTGGCCAATTCTTGGTTTTCTATTCATCATAATTCTCTTGAATTATGGCCTCTTTAAATTCATCATGGCAATATCTTCAAACTTTTGTGAATTTCCAAATTTGCACATACTACTGTAGCAATTTCACACTGAGAATTATAAGCTAGATATAATTCTATGTACTGAGAAGCAGCACAGTACAGTAAATCATTACAGATACTTATGTGAATTCCTCATACTTTTAATGATTCTGTAATTGCAAGGCTAAACTCACTTGTACAATGATTAAAATAAATTGTTACTAAAATGAAATCTCTATCTTAATACACCATTAAAATGTGTATAATAGGCCGGGTACAGTGGCTCAAGCATGTAATCCCAGCACTTTGGGAGGCTGAGGTGGGCGTATCACCTGAGATCAGGAGTTCAAGACCAGGCTAGCCAACATGGTGAAACCCCGTCTCTACCAAAAATACAAAAATTAGCTGGACATGGTGGCCCATGCCTGCAATCCCAGCTACACAGGAGGCTGAGGCTGGAGAATCTCTTGAACCCGGGAAGCAGAGGTTGCAGTGAGCTGAGATCGTGGCACTGCACTCCAGCCTGGGTGATAGAGTAGACTCGGTCTCAATAAATAAATAAATAAATAAATAAAATGGGTATAATAATAATGTTAATCTCATACGTGAGATGGAGAAAAGCTTTTAGCACAGAGGCTGTCAAGGAATAAGCACTCAGTATCTTACCTATTGTACTATTAATGTATTCCTAACAACAGCACAATTATTAGTGCACTAACATTAGACAGAGATCTACTTGAATTGCAAAACCAAAGAGAAGATAACATTCTTTTGGGGTCTATTTTTCATAAAACTTGTTCTCAACCTGAGGGTTTTACTTCCTTGCTAAGTTCTTTGCCTTTTTTGTAACAGCCTGGAAGCACAGATTGCTTATATGCACAATTTGGAAAAAAGTTTTTAATTTGAATAAGTTAAGAATTTCAGAGTCACTTAAAATTAGTATTTGAAATTGTGTGTTAAATCCACAAATTCCAAGGGTTACTATGCTCAACATTTTAAATGTCAATATTCTACATTTTGAGGCAAAAATTGAAGGACTAGGGCAAAAATGTGAGGGGAATGGATAAAATGCTTACTACATATAAGACATGTGGCAAGGTGCTTTTATTTATTATTTTATTTAATCCATATAACAGCTCTATAAAGCAGATATTATTATCCTTGTTTTTACAGAGGCAATATGTCAGCAAAATTAAGAGATTTGCCTAAATTCCCACAATTAGCAAGTGGTCAGGATTCAAATCTAAGCCTCAAGGCATTGCTCTTTCTATCATATCCGCCAGTCTAACTATAAAGTATTGTTATTCTGTCTTATCAAATTATCTTCCCCTTAGTAGTATATTTAATTTCACCTGAATGTGGAAGAAATCATTTTTTCTAATTACGTTTATATATTTATGTATTTATTTATGAGACAGAGTCTCGCTCTGTCACCCAGGCTGGAGTGCAGTGGTGCCATCTTGGCTCACTGCAACCTCTGCCTCCCAGGTTCAAGCAAATCTCCTGCTTCAGCCTCCCGAGTAACTGGGATTACATGCGCCTGCCACCACGCCTGGCTAATTTTTATAGTTTTGGTAGAGATGGGGTTTCACCATGTTGGTCAGGCTGGTCTTGAACTCCTGACCTCAAGTGATCCACCTGCCTCAACCTCCCAAAATACTGGGATTACAGGTGTGAGCCACCATGCCCAGCCTCTAATTACTTTTAATTAAAAATTTTGCATTTACTTAGAAACATTCAGAATATCACCAAAACAGGTGCAATATCATCATAATTACTTTATTATTTGCTATCACAGAGTAGTATACAACTAACAGAACAATTATATTGGGTAAGCTGCATGAAAAACAATTGAAGAGTGAAAAAATAATATCTCCATGTATATGTAATTGATTTGTGCTATGCACCAATAAAGCCTGCTTTAAATTTTTGTTCTAGTTTAAACCCCCACACAGTACCAGGCAAGGTTAGTGGCTATTGAAAATATTATTAAGGACAGGGTTATCTAAAGACACACTGGATATTACATTAATTTTGCAAAAATAAAAAGACAGTGTACAGTGTTCAGTTTAAAAACAAATGATATGATCTTACATTTCAGTTTTTTTCTTTGAAATCAGTGGTGTAATGGGGAGTTAAATACTTTTAGGCAAAAAACAAACCCATACACACACACTCACACAAAAACAAATTTAAAAAACAAAACAAAACAAAACAAAAGCCTCTTTTAAAACCACCCCATTGACTACCATCATTTTTTTCTTTACCCTTTTCATCTTTCTGTTCACCAATGTCTTTCCAGTCCTTTTTTTCTTTCTTCCTTTTTTCTTTTTCCAGTTTTTCCAACTTCCCTTTTCCCTGCATCAGACTTTCTTTTATCCCAGAATACAGCAATAGCCTTTATATCTATGATCTTAAGAGCTTTTCTTTCCTCAAGGCTGTATATTATCTGCAGCAGTAATTCTTCATTTCTTTCATTTCTCTCAGTTTCCTTACAACATCACCAATGAATTAGCCAAGATGTTCTCCTGTGCTCTTTTGGGGCAATTTTCAGAACAAAACAAGAAAGAGGAGATCCCTTTGGTACATTAGAATCCTGGGACTTCTTTTTTCTTTCTCTCTCTCTCTCTCTTTCTCTTTCTCTCTCTCATTTCCTTGCAGAGAGAATATAGATTTTCGTTTCTTTCTTATAATGGGCCTGTTCACCTTCACCCTGTCTTCAAATTTTTTCTTTCTCTTTAGCAGAAATGAATTTCCATCTTTTCTGAACATAAAAAAAAGATTCTAAGAAGTTGACTGAAGCATCTGGGTGCTTTTTCTTGGACTCCTTCTGGCAAGTTGGCAGAACCAAGGAAAGAAGGCAGGGAAGGAGGGAGAGAGGAGGGAGGGAGGGAAGGAAGGAAGGAAGGAAGGAAAGAAGGAAGGAAGGAAGGAAGGAATGGGGGAGGGAGGGAGGAAGGGAGGGAAGGGGACGGAGAGGAAGGAAGGGGAGGGAGGGGAGGGAAGGAAGGAGGCAGACAGAGAGGTAGGAGGGAAAGAGAAAGAAAAAAGAAAGAGAAAGGAAGAAAAGGAAGGAAGGGAGAGAGTGAGAAAGAGAGAAAGAGAAAGAGAGAAAGAAAAAGAGATAGGAAGAAAAGCATGCAATGGCATTTTGCCTCTTACTGCCTTGGATCTCCTTTGCTTAAGTGTCTAGTTAACTTTTCCTCAGCGAGGCAATCACCCTGTACCTGTTTTGCTTACTTGCCCTGACACTGTCTGTAGAGCTTAATGCTTTGCCATGATTGTCTTCTTTCTTATTTAAAAAACAGTTCCATAGTAAAGGTTCATTATTTCTTTCCATCAGCCAAGAAAGTAATGTAGGTTTCTTTGTTTTCTACCTGAGTCTGTAACTCCAACCCTGCCCCAACATGGAGTCCTCTGTGTACTTCGTTTGACAGAGGCTCTGATTTCTCATTCTTTAACAAAGTTACTTTTCAAAAGCAAGCATAGGGTTAATGACAGCTTAGACTCCACTAGGTTCTCCCAAAGCAATGCTTCCATTGCTTAATGGAGTGATTGAATCTCTGACTCTTTACCTGTTTTCCCCACTCTCAGACCTATTGCAATCCCTTTAATTGCTAAAATAACACAGTAGTAGCATACTGCTGAGAAAGACAGATGGAGAAAATATGGGATTGGTTCTGCCACTTTTTAGCAATGTGATCTTGGACAAGCAAACTTTCTGAACCTTTACTTATTCATCAGTAAAATGGATTTAATAATCACTTATGTCTATTTCACTGATTGCAGCGATTTCATAAATGAAATAATTCATGTGAAACTATTTTGTAATATGTAATGCCCTTTAAATATGTTGGTTGTTACAATTGTTACTATTACTAAATAGTAACCTGAAAAATTCTCTGTAGAGGTATTTGTAGATAGAGTTTGCAAGTAGCTTGGTTCTTTCCTTTAGACTGTTTTGGTTACCTTTTGTTATGTGACAAACCATCCCAAAACTTAGTGACTTAAAACAGGGGTCAGCAGCAAACTATAGCCCATGGACCAACAACCAGTTTTTATAAGTAAAGATTTATAGCCACACAGTCACACTCATTCATTTACAGATGGTCTGTGTCTGCCCCGTGCTACAGTGTAGAGTTGAGTACCTGTGACAGAGATGATATGACCCACAAGCCTAAAACACTGTCTGGTCCTTTAAGAAAAAGTCTGCCCACACCTAGCTTAAAACAACAATGATTTATTATTTCTCACAATTCTGTTTTGGCAAACTGGGCATTGTCGCTGCTGGTCTCACTTGGGATCACTCAACTGGCTGCAACGTTCTGATGGCTTGACTGGGACTTAAGATCGCAGACAGCCTTGCTGACATGTCTGGCAGGTGGTGACTGTCAGCTGGGGCATCTTCACTTCCCTGAACAGCCTTTCCTTCTCCAGTGGGGTAGACTGACTTCTTCACAGCATGGTTGACTTGGGATGCTAATAAGGCAAGAGCAGAAATGCAAGGCCTCTCAAAGCTAGTCTCTGGAACTCATATAGTAGCACTTTTATCATGTTCTGCCAGTCAAGGCAAGCCACTTTGCCAACCCAGATTCAAGAGTTGGGGAAATAGGCTTCATTTCTTGATGTCAGAAGTATCACATTGCAAAGGCATATGGACACAAACTAGTTTGATTCACTGGGGATGGCTATTAATATGATCTACCACAGGCTGCTTTATGTAAACTTTTTCTATGTGGCCTAGATTGAGTTTGTATTTTGCAGAAACTGAATTCTGCTGAAATGTGCCAGTCAGAATGATCCTAGTGCCATTATTATAAATCTTTTTTGTTGTTCTGTTTCACTGACAGCTTTTCTTAGTGACACTAAAGATCGAGGCCCTCCAGTGCAGTCACAGATCTGGAGAAGTGGTGAAAAGGTCCCCTTTGTGCAGACATATTCCTTGAGAGCATTTGAGAAACCTCCTCAGGTACAGACCCAGGCTCTTCGAGACTTTGAGAAGGTAAGTCATGTGAGTGGATAATTGTTATCCCAATTAGAAGCAGTACTATGGAATAGTGATGTCTTATAAAAATATGACCAATGGATTGGTCTGGATTATGGATGGTATTATCATTATGGTGTCTCTTTCAAGAGTATATGTCCCAATAAACATATGCTCTGTTAGCTGTGTGCTGGGGGCTGTGGTTTATGGACCCCCTTGCCTGTACAGCAACCGCCCCTTATCTGTAGGGGGTACATTCTAAGACCCCCTTTGGATGCCTCAAACTGCGTAGTACTGAGCCCTATATTTACTATGTTTTTTTCTATACATACATGCTTACGATAAAGTTTAATTTATAAGTTAAGTGTTAATGAGATTGACAATAGTTAATAATAACATAGAACAATTATAACAATATACCAGCATTACTACTCTTCCACTTTTACATTAGTAAGTAAAATAGGAGTTACTTGAACACCGCGCTGTGATACTGCAACAATCTGATAACCCAGACAGCTACTGAGTGACTAACTGGTGGGCGATGTATACGGCCTGGATGTGCTGGACAAAGGGATGATTCAAGGGTGAGATGGAACGGAAGGCACGAGATTTCATCATGCTACTCAGAACAATGTGCAATTTTAAATTTATGAGTTGTTCATTTCTGGAATTTTCTATTTAATATTTTCAGACTGTGGTTGACTATGGGTAACTGACACCATGGAAAGCAAAACTGTGGATAAAGGGGGACTAATTATACCAGTAAATGCTGCCTCATCACCTATACCCGTGGTTTACTTCTCAGATAAACTCAGGAAGTTTAAATGGCATTCTGAGAATCTGTAGCTGCAACATAGTGAGACCAAGAGTCCCAGTCCAGCAGCTAGTATTATATTCTCTGTTGCTCGCTTGGACCTCTCTCTATATCTAGGAATTGTCTGCAGTATGCGGTGGCGCAGTAACAACCATTTGTTTCTCAACAAGAATCTGATAATGTTGCTTGAACCTCCTGAATCAGTGCTGCGTGCTCCGCTTCTTCATATGTTTGTTCTTAGATTTGACCAAAAACAATCACTGATAATGTAATACAGATTCCCCAGCTCCCTGTGAGCTGGGTTGATCCCAGGAAGTCTGTAGAAGAGAACATGTCTACTGGGTTTTAAATAGCCCAGAAACAGGCAACTGGAATTTCTTATACTCCTGTGCTCTAAAGAAAGGAAGAAATAGCTCTTTGGTGCCCCCTCAGGGATACCCAGCGAGCAGGTCCCACATAAGTAATGTGTAAATTGTAAGATACTGGGGTTTCTCTCATTCTGGAATTGATGACTTTTGACAGAAAAAAAATAAAGTAAAACTCTAATTTCAAAAATTTTTGTGTTGACCTGGGTTTACCCCATCTCTCCTCAATTTGTAAGTAGAAATATTTCACCAATACTTTCTGTACATCCTACCAGATATTTCTGTGGGCAAAGAATATGCATCACATAACATGTGCCTAATAATTATCAGCCTATTCATCTTTTTTGCTCAGTGTTCTCATGTATACTGTGTGGATTTTTTTAAAGACATGGAGAGTTTGCATGATAATTAAGAGGCTTTTGAAGACTAAACCTCTGAACAGCTGTGTGGTGCTGGTGGGGGGAGCAAGGATGCTAACACCACAAGCCCCTCCTTTGTTTTTCTCACCTTTTGGATCTGCTGTGATGCAGAAAGGGTGAGCAGAGCTGCAGAGCTCCTCAAAACTGTGGAGTGCTCTCCAAAGGATTGCCAGCCTGCATGTTCCCTTTCATTGAGAGATGACTGGAAATATAGAAATGAGCGATGTCACCTCCATTGAAGGAATGCATTGAAGGAATGCAGATATAAGGCCCAAAGTCCTTTTCTCTTAGAGTTTAGGTCTAATATGACAGATTAGTTCTGATTTCTCAATGCTGGGAAACACTGACAGAAACCAAGCTAAGATGCAGGGAAAAGGCCAATAAGAGATAGTTTAAATCTCTCTCTGCTGTGTGTCAAATAAAATGTAAATAAAGAGGCTACAACCCACTTCAGGCTTGATCAGAAAGTCATTGCCAGTAAATCATATAGTGATCAGTGTTGTGTCACATGTTTGTTCTTTTTTTTTCTTTTTTTTTTTTGAGACGGAGTCTCGCTCTGTCACCCAGGCTGGAGTGTAGTGGTGCGATCCTGGCTCACTGCAAGCTCCGCCTCCCGGGTTCATGCCATTCTCCTGCCTCAGCCTCCCGAGTAGCTGGGACTACAGGCGCCCGCCACCACGCCCAGCTAATTTTTTGTATTTTTTTAGTAGAGATGGGGTTTCACCGTTTTAACCAGGATGGTCTTGATCTTCTGACCTTGTGATCCGTCCGCCTCGGCCTCCAAAGTGTTGGGATTACAGGCGTGAGCCACCGCACCCGGCCACGTTTGTTCATTTTTATATCCATTCATCCATCCTGTGGACTCTGAATGACAGCACCTAAAATACAAAAAGCTTCCATTAAAGGGTTTAAAAATTAGAGAAAACATCAGTTAGAAAAAATATAGGAGAGATAGGAACACATTCCAATGCCCCACCCTAAAAATGGTAAAATACTAAATAACATGGTATTTTCTGTAAAGTTTAAAATATGCATTCAGTAGCCTTGGGATATAGGACGGGTAGCAGTACTCAGAGAGAGGAAGGGACATGCTAAATGTTTTTTGCCAGAGTAGGGTCAACTCCTCCAGGGCTTAAAGACAAAGGGATACAGGCCTGGAAGGAGCAGCCAGGAATCCCTTCTTATTTCATTTATCTGTGCAACAAACACATGATCACATTAAATGAGATACTTTAGTTCCTACCCTTAGATAGTTATAATCTATTTGGAAGTACAGATATTGCATTAATTATAATATACGATGGCAAGTGCTTTCACAGAGATAAGGACAGTACACTGTGAGATCTTGAAAGAAAATGTCTACTTTTATTAAAGGAATAGGGAAAGGCCTCTTACCAGAGGACATTTCTCCTGGGGGCTGCACACTGAGCATGGTCTCCAAAGCTGAGTTAGATTTTACTAGTCAGAGAAGTAGAGTATAATATTCCAGATAGAGGCAAAATTTGGGGGAAGGAAGAGAAGTATGTTCATGGATTGAGCAAATAAGAGACTGGGCTATAGAGAGGTAAGGAAAGGAGAACTAGAACAGGAGAGAAGTAATATTAAAGGTACTTAATCTGTCGAAAGTAATTGTAATTGTTCAGTAATGTGGCTACCTCTAAAATGTTTGCTGATGTAGGAAATTCTAGAGAAAAAAGGCCCTTTGATTACAGGGGAAGAAATAACAGACTTAAAATGCAAATACTGGCACATTATGGAACCAAAACATAATTAGTCAATTAACAAGTGAAAATGACAATTATCATTTATGTTGGTGCAGAAAAAAGGGACAAAGAAGGCAACATTTCATACATACAACAGTGTTTCTTTTCTTTCGTTCTCCACCCACAACCAACAGCATGGTTGTATGTGTATACAAACTTCAATTGTATGTTTGTCAGGTTGAGATCAATAGGTATTATTTTCCATGATGAAAGGAGGGCATTGCTTAGCATATATGCTTCATTTGTATTTTCGAATGAGTGAGTGATTTAATTAATTTCCCAACCTTGCCAACTTCGTTGTGTAGGGGCTTTGCCCCACTCAGAGAATCCACCAATGAAGGGATCTTTATTCTTTTCAGCTCTGTAGACTTGAGCAGTGGGTTAAGTGTATCTCATAAGTTGTCTTATTTTGTCTTTATAACACATGGAACAAGCATCAATCTCCCCATTTTTTAAGTGAGGGAACTAGGACTCACAGAAATTGTGACTTTTTCAGGGCTGTAAGTTTATGTACCATGATCATAAATCTGAACAGGTTATTGGGTCAGAAATAATTTTTACCTACAAATGGCCACAATGATGTGTTGAGAAAAATCCCTTGCTGTATGCTTTCTCACTGATCACAGCACCCAGCTGCGGCATCTCTGGGATGAGTGAGACTGGAGCAGCACATGCATAATACTGGCTAGCATTTGATGGTCACTTTCTCTGTGGCAAATATGATTCTAAGTATGTGACAGCATTATCTCATTTACAACAACCCTGTGAAAAGGCATGATTACCAGTTAGAATGGCAATCATTAAAAAGTCAGGAAACAACAGATGCTGGAGAGGATGTGAACACATAGGAACACTTTTACACAGTTGGTGGGAGTGTAAATTAGTTCAACCATTGTGAAAGACAGTGTGACAATTCCTCAAGGATCTAGAACTAGAAATACCATTTGACCCAGCAATCCCATTACTGGGTATATACCCAAAGGATTATATCAATCAATCTTGACTTCCTAGTTTCCCATCCTACCCAATCAATTAACACACCAATACCCTCCTTAAAAATATTCAACTTATTGTGAATAAATCAATCTACTATAAATAAATCTACTATGAATCAGTCTACTATAAATCAATCTACTATGAAGACACATGCACACATATGTTCATTGCAGCACTATTCACAATAGCAAAGACTTGGAACCAACCCAAATGCCCATCAATGATAGACTGGATAAAGAAAATGTGGCACGTATACACCATGGAATACTATGCAGCCATAAAAAAGGATGAGTTCATGTCCTTTGCAGGGACATAGATGAAGCTGGAAACCATCATTCTCAGCAAACTAACACAGGAACAGGAAACCAAACACTCCATGTTCTCACTCATAAGTGGGAGTTGAACAATGAGAACACATGGACACAGGGAGGGGAACATCACACCCCAGGGCCTGTCAGGGGGTGTGGGCCAAGGGGAGGGACAATATTAGGAGAAATGCCTAATATAGATGACGAGTTGATGGGTGCAGCAAACCAACATGGCACACATATACCTGCGTAACAAACCTGCATGTTCTGCACATGTATCCTGGAACTTCAAATATAATAAAAAAAGAAAAGCCATTGTTATTATTCCAATTTACAAATGATGAACTAATGGCAAAAAGAATAACAAAGGAACTTGCCCAGTGACTCATGATTGAGCCTGAAAACACCTTATGTCTTTGTGACCTAAAGATAGTGGGTATTTCCTATGTTGGGGAACTCAGCTGGTGAAAGTTTGGTGCTAATGAAGGTGTTGGCTTATTTGGAAATGGAATCACTAGTTCCTCCTATTTAGATTGATGCATATTGAAATTCTACCAGACTCCTGCCTCTCTAGGTAAGCTGTAAATCCACTTTTGTCTTCCAATATTCTCTATTACATGATTTTTACTCTATTAATTCTGAATTGCTTGCAATTCAAAGCTATTTCATACTTTCATTTCTTTGTACCTGCTGTTCTCTCTGCCTGGAAAATCTTTTCTCTCCTGTTGTTTATTTGGTTAAAGCTTACTCATCCTTCAAGAGTCAGCTCGGGTGCCTTTTTAAATTTATTTATTTTTTAATTTTAGGATGCCTTCTCTTACTCTCTGATCCCAGAATATATGCCAAGACTCTAAGCTCCTTGAGGGCAGAAAAAACCTCTTGCCCATTCTTTTCTACTCTCTAGAATATAACATAATATAGTACATAGTAAGTACTCAGGAAATATTCATCAACTAAACTAGCTGAAAAGTATTAAAAATTAGATATCCTGTTGGATTTGTATTTCTTTTGCCTCTACTTGGTATTCACAATAAGTTGAATATTTTTAAGGAGGGTATTGGTGTGTTAATTCATTGGGTACGATGGGAAACTAGGAAGTCAAGAAATGTACATTTCTTTTCTACTTTGTTTTATTTTTTTATTGTTCATTTTTTTCAAGATGGAATCTCGCTGTGTCGCCCAGGCTGGAGTGCAGAGGCGCAATCTCAGCTCCACTGCAACCTCTGCCTCCCGGATTCAAGCGATTCTCCTGCCTCAGTCTGCCACCACACCCGGCTAAATTTTTGTATATTTAGTAGAGACAGAGTTTCGCTGAGTTGGCCAGGCTGGTCTCCAAATCCTGGCCTCAAGTGGTCCGCCCTTCTTGGCCTCCAAAGTGCTGGAATTTTAGGCACAAACTATGCGCCTGGCCTCTTTTCCACTTTGAATGGAATGATAAAACTGAAAATGAAAAGGACAGGAGAGAAACAGAGTCTTTTTGAAATCATATTTGACAGGATTTATTAAGATCACAATAGTAGCTGATAACAATAACTACTATCTGAGTGCTCATTATATACCAGGTGCTTTTCTAGATATTTAACATATTTAATTTAGTGTATTTTCAGTTCATTTTCCTAACTTATGAGGTAGATATTATTTTTACAACCATTATACTAGTGAAGAGATCAAGGTTCAAATAACTTGCCCAAAGTTATATAAGAATAAAGTAACGGAGCCACTATAACTCCCATAATTCCAAAGTTCTTGGGGAAATGAAAGAACTCTCAGAGAAGGAGGGCTAAATTACATTGGTGGAATGCTTACAGTTGGGTTTTTTTTTACATAGAATCAACATGGCAGACGGTACAGAAAAGCCACAGAAAGGTGGGAGCCTTTGGCTATAAAATCAATAGGGGGCCTCCACTGCCCTGTCCTGTTTACACATTTTTCTAATAATGTTGTCTTTAACAAGAAAATATCATCAAAACCAGCTGTAGTGTTTGCCTAACTGTACTCTGCAGCTTTCCCTGGCAGTCTGAATCTAACCGCAGTGAGTCAGCCTGTTCAGGTCCCACCCACCCTGGCGAACTTTTCCACTTGGATCTTGAAGTCTTTGGGGAGAAAAAAGAAAAAAAAAGTGCTAAAAGCAAAAGGCTTTTTCATTTCGGGGAGTTTCTGGAGCTCTGGGTAACCTGTGCTAATTTAGGTTAATTGAGGTCCTGTCACTGCCCTCTTTATGTTCCACAATTTTAGTGCTTCTTGAGTGTTTCTCTCTAATTACAACCGTGGAAAATGAATGCTACTGGTAAAGTGCATTTTTATTTTTTAAAAAATGCATTCATTCTTCCAAACCACAGTGTCCCAAACATACTGGTTTTATTTTCATGTGTATCTTAAGACATGCAAAAAGTTATTAGGAGGCAGGGGGTAACTATTAAACTTTCAGCAATCACAAGTGCAGTTTGTTTTCCCTTTTCAATCTCATGTTTAAAAAGGGAAAGAGGGGTCTTCTACACACGGTCATTCCACAGACTTTCCATGCAAAGTTTTCATTCCTAAGCAACATTACCAAAGTTATGAATCAAATCAATTACTTTTTTCTTAAGAACTACAGAGTAAAAGGAATGCTTCTGAGTGCGTAGAAGATACAAAGATGGACATCAGATTCCATTCTCAAAGAATGTACCATCTGATTGGGGCATAAAAAATTTAAATTATACAAGATTTAATTTAAATGACATCTAAGGCAATATTGAAAGAGATATTTCAAGATGGGAGTACTTGCCAAACTAATGTATGTTTTTAAAACTTAAATATGGCCAGGCGTGGTGATCATGCCTGTAATCCCAGCACTTTGGGAGGCTGAGGCGAGTGAATCACCTGAGGTCAGGCATTTGAGACCAGCCTGGCTAACATGGTGAAACCCCATCTCCATTAAAAATACAAAAATTAGCCAGGCGTGGTGGCATGCACCTGTAATCCCAGTTACTCAGGAGGCTGAGGGAGGAGAAGTGCTTGAACCCAGAAGGCAGAGGTTGCAGTGAGCCGAGATCAAGCCCTGCACTCTAGCCTGGGCTACAAAGCAAGACTCTGTCTCAAATAAGTAAATAAATCTTAAGTACTAGAACTTTTTTTCTAATTTGCATGCGCACGTGTGTGTGTGTGTGTAAACGTTTTAAAGTTGTAAATATTAGCTTACATTTGGTTATACAATTAATAAAGAAACTTTATCAAAAAGAATGAAATTATAAAAGTTGGACAACCCTGAACATTCTAAAAGGTATGATTACCAACACAGAAAAGAGAGCAATCACTTTCACAGAGACTGTAGCACTTGAATTAGAATAATTCTTTTTGTAATTTTAAATTATCTCCTTTCTGTCTCCTCATTAGAACTTGTTTTCTTCTCTTCTCCATTGTTCGAAGAGAAGCCCTATCTTGCTTTCTGTGGACTTTGCAAAGTTTCCATTCTAATGATAATTTCCATTCCAATACTAAATTTAAAAAATAACAACAAAGATCATGATACCAATTAATATTTGTAAGTGCTTACAGTGTGCCAAGTTCTGAGAATGCACTTGACCTTATTATCTTATTCAGTTCTTCTAACAGTCTTTTGAGGTTGGTACAACCATTGTCTTCGTTTGTAAAGAGAGAGACGCTGGAGCTAGGAAAACACTAGCAATTGATGGAAAGTGCTGGAGCTGGGATTTGGACATAAGTGTACTGGTTCTAATGCCTGAACTCTTAGGCACAATTTTATTATGCCTATTGATAGCTGACCCCCTTATTCATTTGTTTGTTAATCCACTCATCCACTTACAAGTGCATCGTGTGTGCCAGACCATGTTCTAGCTGTTAGTTGCACAATGATCAAGGATGAATATATCAAAATATGTATTTTCGGCTGGGTGTGGTGGCTTACGCCTGTAATTCCAGCACTCTGGGAGGCTGAGGCAGGTGGATCACCTGAGGTCAGGAGTTCGAGACCAGTGTGGCCAACATGGTGAAACACTGTCTCTCCTAAAACTACAAAAGTTAGCTGGGCATGGTGGTGGACTCCTGTAATCCCAGCTACTCAGGAGGCTGAGGCAGGAGAATTGCTTGAACCCAGGAGGCAGAAGTTGCAGTGAGCCGAGATTGCCACTGTACTCCAGCCTGGGTGATAGAGCTAGACTCCGTCTCAAAAAAAAAAAAAGAAAAGAAAATGTATGTTCAAGGATGAGTGTTTATTTCAGTATTCTTTATACCAGTACAATATTAGTACTCAAGGTGAGGATTATTTCAAGTGTGGAGTATGTATACAATAGAACATTATAGAGCCATGTACTGACTTGGATGTCCATTATAACAAATTTGAGATTAAACAAAGCAACAGCAACAACAATTTGACTGAATATTACAAAAAATAAGATCTCATTTTTGAGGGAGAAAAGATGGAAATGTCTGGAAGGATACATACCAAAATATTGGTATTGATTATGTCTGGATGATGGAATTAGCCTATTACCTTCTTTATAACTTTGAGTATTATATTTATTTTAATTATCTATTCACTGAGAAAATATTCTAATGCTTTTACTCTGTGTAGCATGCCTTAAGCATTGCAGATACAATACTGAATAGGCAAACATGGTTCCTGCCTTCATAGAGTTTACAGATTAGCAAATTCCACCAGAATGTAATTATTATTGTAATAGAAGTAAGGAGTGCTATGGAAAATATAGCTGGGCACTTACTCAATCTGAAGAGGCTGGGGGATTCAGGGAAAATTTCCTGGAGGAAACTGCCTCTAACCAGGGACCTGAAGAAGGAATAAGAATTAGCCACTAATAAGGGGGTGGGAGTGTGAGAATGAAGAATGTTCCTTGCATAGGAAATAGCTTGAGTCAAGATCCAGATGAGAGAAAGAACCATAATCAGTATTCCTAGAGCATGGGATGTAAGGAATGCAGAGAATTGAAACCGGAGAAAAGAGAGAAGAGTCATCATACAGAGTCTTGCAAGTTATGTAAAGGCTTTCACATTTTATCTGAGCTCAAGAGAACTGCTGAAAACTTTTAGTCAGAGAGGTGACATGATCAGATTTTCCTCTTAGAAAGATCCTTTTGGATTCTGTATGGACTCTGCCTAGGAGGAGTAGTCTAGAGGCAGAGAAAACAGTTAGAAGGCTGTTGCAGCATTCCAGGCAAAGGTTGGTGGAGATGCCAGTATAAAAATTAGAGAAATAGACAGGTGAAAGAGATTTCAGAGGCAGAATGTATAGGGCTAAGCCATTGATTGGATGTAGAACCAGTGAGGCAGAAGAAACTCAAAGATGACTGACCACCTGTTCATCTCTTCACTCACATCCTACCCACTGTCACCTTGTCATAAACTTCCAGACTACCTTCACCTCTCTCTTCAATAACATGAGTTATTTGTCCAAAGTCTGCCTTTTCTGTTAGAACATGAGCTCACCATAGCAGGGACAGTGGTTGTCTTTTCACTGCTAGACACAGTGATTAGCATAATGCCTGGTACATAGTACCATTTCTTTTCTTTTCTTTTTTGTTTGTTTTGGATGAATAAATGATGTCAAGTTTTCTCGCTTGGGCAACAACTAGGTTATGCCCTCCACTGAGAAAGAGAACAACTGGAACAGGCACATGTACTGCTTTTATGACCAGTGAAGCAATAGCAACACAAACCAAAAAACAGTAAAACGATTTCTGTTTTTGGAAGAAAAGTAAAGAAGATTCTTCCTGTTATTAAGGAACTCCAAATCTACTGGGGAGACAGTCAAACAGATAATCCCCATATATTGTGAAATGGGCCACGATAAGAGTAGGTCTGCAGTGCTGTGGAAGCATTCAGGAGGAGCCCTTGCCCAGGCATTAGGGCCAGATAGGTTTCTTTCAGTAGGTAATTTCTGACTTAGATCCTTATGGGTGAGTTGGGATTAGTTAAGTGAGAGCTGGGTGGGAATTAAAGAGAAGTGACATTCCAGGCTAATGCTGCTCCCCATGCAAAGTCCTGGAGGGAGCATGAGCCTGGTGAATTCAGAAATTCATAGATGGAGCAAGGGAGGGTCAATTGGGGTTCATGTTGGCTGTGTCTTTTCCCTTATCCCCCTACTTCTGGTCAAGGCATTATTGTTGCAGTCATGGGCATTCATGGTGTCACTGTGGACTCTTGGCTTTTTGTTTCTTTTCTTTTCTTTTTTTTGAGACATGGTCTTGCTCTGTCATCCCGGCTTGAGTGCAGTGGCACAATCTTGGCTCACTGCAGCCTTGACCTCCCAGGTTTGAGAGATCCCCCACCTCAGCCTCCTGAGTAGCTGGGACTACAAGAACATACCATCACACCTGGCTAACTTTGATTTTTTAAAACTTTATTTTATTTATTTATTTGAGATGGAGTTTCACTCTTGTTGTGCAGGCTGGAGTGCAATGGCGCGATCTCGGCTCACCGCAACCTCAGCCTTTCAGGTTCAAGCGATTCTCCTGCCTCAGCCTCCCGAGTAGCTAGGATAACAGGCATGTGCCACTACACTGTCTAATTTTGTATTTTTAGTAGAGACGGGGTTTCTCCATGTTGATCAGGCTGGTCTCGAACTCCTGACCTCAGGTGATCCACCCGCCTTGGCCTCCCAAAGTGCCACTGCGCCTGGCCTGTTTTTTTATTTTTTGTAGAGGCAAGGTCTCACTATGTTGCCCAGGCTGGTTTCAAGCTCCTGGCCTCAAGCAATCCTCCTGCCTTGGCCTCTCAAAGTGTTGGGATTACAGGTGTGAGCCACCGCACCCAGCAACTCTTAGCTCTTGTGACCAGAGCAGGTCCTAGTCATGGCTTCAAAATTGCCTTCACTCCTAGAAAAAAAATAGAGAAAGGATTATTTAAAATCGAGAGAAAAAGGTGAGGCCATAAGTCACTCCTTCTGAATTCCAGAAGCTCAGCAAATAATCTGAGTTGAACCAATTGTGAACAAACACCGAGTCCTGTTAATGCTGATTGGGCCAAAGTGATGGAGAATCTAGTTTGGAGTCTGGTAATCCTTGGGAGGCCCCAGCATCACTGCAGCTCAACTCTCATTCCTGCCTTGCAGCTCATTTAACAGCCTCTGGCAGCACTATTTCTGGCTGGGCCATCTATTTTTGGTGGCCAGGAAAGTTGTTATTTGTTTTGTTTTGTTTTGATATGGTGTACAGTGCTCTAGTGCGATGATGAAGATAACACCTGGTTATTCCAGGATTGGGGGTGGTGTGGGTGTGTATCTATGTTGGGGAAGGCAGCAGGAACATTATCTTAACTCCTGTTCTTTATGCACATGATGAGGCTGCCTAAGACAGGGTTTATTAATCAACCTGATGCAATAGCTCTGTCATTAGTGCTCTTGTTATCAGGTCAGTTATTTCAAGAAAAGGCTGTGTACAGGATGGGTATCAGTATGCTTCCGAGTGTTAGGGGAAAAAAAGTTGAACGATATTATTAATATTTTAGGATTTAAGAGACTCTGGAACTTCAGGAATTATGTTAAAATTTCAGAAACAGAGTTTTAGAAGGGTGACTTGTTTGTTTATTGTATAATCCAAAAGAAAAAAAGCAGGACTTTGTGGAATTCATAGTCAGCTTTCTGAAGCAGGTATCAGTAGTTGGCTTCTGAGACAAGGGTAGAAACACCATGTTGAGCCGAGTACGGTGGCTCACGCCTGTAATCCCAGCACTTTGGGAGGCCAAGGCGGACAGATCACCTGAGGTCAGGAGTTCAAGACCAGCCTCAACATGGAGAAACCCCATCTCTACTAAAAATACAAAATTAGCCAGGCGTGGTGGTGCATGCCTGTAATCCCAGCTACTCGGGAGGCTGAGGCAGGAGAATTGCTTGAACCTGGGAGGCAGAGGTTGCGGTGAGCTTAAAAAAAAAGGAAACACCATGTTGGCATAAAAGAGTTGATGAATGGAACACCAAGTTGGTTGGCTCTGGTTGACATTTTCCATGGTAGAATGTGGTGTGTGAAAGTTATACATATTTTTCAGAACAGCCTAATACGTATGTATTAGATCATATGTTTCTGTTTTATCTGAGGGTTATCACAAAACTTAACCTTTTTATAAAACTTAATAATCTGTGAATATTCAGTATTGAGAGCCACTTAGAGGATAGATACTTCGTCTGACCCTTCTTTTAAGGCCGTATAATATAGGTAGGAGTGGTATACAGAATATTTAGACGTGATTCATTCTAAGCCATTTACCTTTAACTGAATTGAATCAAATTTGACTTTAACTGAAACTTTATCATTAAAAATAATCTCTTGTAAAAGATCAAGGATTGGGTTAGTTACTTCTCTCAGTTTTGGTTTATCTCTTTGTCTTCTTCTTTTAAAAACAAAGCTTTATTGAAACGATTAACACTCTATACAGCTCCCCTTCTTAAATCGTACAATTCTATGATTTTAGTATATTCACAGAGTTGTGCAACCATCACCACTGTCTAATTCCAGTCTGTGCTTCTCACTCCAGTAGGAAACCTCATACCCGTTAATATTCACTTCCCATTTTCCCTCTCCCTGGTTCCCAGAAACCACTAATCTACTTTCTCCCTGGATTTGCCTATTCTGGACATTTCATATAAATGGAATTATACAGTATGTGACCTTTTGTATCTGGCTTCTTTCACATTATCGTATAATGTTGTCAAGGTCATTTATGTTGAAGCATGTATCAGTACTCCATTCCTTTTTACAGCTGAGTAATATTCTATGATTTGGATATGCTAAATGTTGTTTATCCATTCATCAGTTGAAGGACATTTGAGATACTTCCAATTTTGGCTATTATGAATAATGCTGCTATGAACATTTGTATACAAGATTTCATGTGGCCATATGTTTTCAATTTTCTTGTGTATACAACTAGGAAAGGAATTGCTAGGTTGTACGGTAACTCTTTGTTTAACCTTTTGAGAGCCAACTTTAGTTTATTCATCTTGAAAATGAAGAAAACAATTTTTTTTAAACATAGATCGGTGGTCAGATCCTTTAGGGTCACCAGGAAGATTATTTACAGTGAAGGATACTTTTTGAAAAGTTACAGGGGGCCTGAGGTAGAAGAGGGAATACCTTATGAGTTGCAAGTGAATCCCAGTCTCAGAAGGGTCATACAGTCTCATGATTAAGGCCCTGATGCGTATGCAGTATGGGGTCAAAATGTTGAAGTTATAGTCTGTGCTCCTCCACTTTCTCAGTGAACAACTCAGTTAACCTCCTGATGTCTCTCTGTCCTAGGCAGTAAAATGGGGATCATCATATCTCCTACTTCGAAGGTTGTGGTAAAGATAAATGAAATAATACACATGGAAGTGCTTGGTACATTGTCAAATCCAATGTAGATGATTGTTGTTGTGAAGACGGTATAATGGTATCTGATTAACTTTGTAATACAGGGCCAAGTCATTCAAAACAGACAGGAATTAAACTTTTTACCTATACAATTCAGATTTTATGAGAACAGCATAGAGACGCTCAGACACATAGATGTATTATAAATAAAATATGTGTGTGTAAAATGAACCAGCCCTCTCTTCTTCCTGCCCCATCTCTTCTTGTCTATCCCCATCCCCAATCCAAAATAAGTTGAGCTCCTAGTCGTAGTTCCCTGGGTGCTAAAAAGCAGGAAATACTGCCCAGACATTTGTGTACCCTTCCCATAGGGTTGTTTTGAAAATATGACAGTTAGCAAAGTTATAGGTTAAGTCGTCTATTGGGCATCATCCTTGAGTCATTGTTGCCTTTGTCTTAGAAATATGGTGTCTTTTACATGCACTTACCGCTTCTGTAGCACAAGGCAGCCAGAGCTCTCAGTCTCAACAGGTAGACTCTCATTACCTTTTAGGGCTACAGGAGAGCTGGTGGGCATTCTGAAATTCTTCAGAAAGTAATAGCTCTCTCACTGGCCTTTGCTAGGAGTGTTCCTATGAGAAAATGTGTTTTAAGCACAGAATTTCAGGATGGCCAAAGGTCTTAAAAGCCCTCTAGATCTAACTCCTAGCTGATGTGGGAAATCTTTTAACAGTATCCCTGACAGGTGATTCTTTAGTTTTGGTCAATCCCCTTTTGTGACACGAAGTTTATTCTGTCTCATGATGTATGTGCTCACTAAAAATCTGATGTATAGACATATGGATAGAGTGTGGCCATATCTTTATTGCATCTAACTTTACTAGAGAATTTATCCTTATATCTAATTGATAACTGCCTCCCTGTAATTCCTACTTTCATTCCCTTTAAAATAGTTTTTTAAAAATTATAAACTGTTTTACAAACAACAGGAATATACAAAGAATAATTAAACACTTGTCCGTGTATTGAGTATCTAAATGGTGGCAAACATTATTTTTAGTTTGTCACAGGTGAAGAAACAAAAGTGAGCATTACAGATACAGTTGCAACCTTCTTAGTAGCCTGCCCACATCCCAGTCTTCTGACTGCCTTCCTATAGTTAACTATTAAGTAGTTTGCTCAAAATGACTCAGTGAGCATGCCTGTAATCTCAGCACTTTGGGAGGCCGAGGCGGGCAGATCACAATGTCAGGAGATCGAGATCATCCTGGCTAACTCGGTGAAACCTCGTCTCTACTAAAAATACAAAAAATTAGCAGGGTGCGGTGGGGGGCGCCTGTAGTCCCAGCTACTCGGGAGGCTGAGGCAGGAGAATGGCGTGAACCCGGGAGGCGGAGCTTGCAGTGAGCCGAGATTGCACCACTGCACTCCAGCCTGGGCGACAGAGCGAGACTCCGTCTCAAAAAAAAAAAAAAAAAAAAAATGACTCAATGAGAAAAAAGGAGAGCCAGGATTTGAACGTTGCTCTTCTTAGCTCAAAGCTATTGCTCTTTTCACAATTCCATGCTACCCAACCTAGATAAATATGAATAATACTGATCGTATTTATTGTCTATGTGTAAATGGATGTAAAGTGTCAAGGGCTACTTAAAGCACTTCTGTTCTTCTGTTTGCCATATTAATTTATTTTTAAAACATTTTTCTTTTCTTTCTTTCTTTTTTTTTTTTTTGTGAGACAGAGTCTCGCTCTGTTGCCCAGGCTGGAGTGTAGTGGCGTGATCTCCACTCACTGCAAGCTCCGCCTCCCGGGTTCACGCCATTCTCCTGTCTCAGCTACTGCTGGGACTACAGGTGCCCGCCACCACCACACCTGGCTAACTTTTTGTATTTTTAGTAGACATGGGATTTCACCGTGTTAGCCAGGATGGTCTTGATCTCCTGACCTCGTGATCCGCCCGCCTCGGCCTCCCAAAGTGCTGGGATTATAAGCGTGAGCCACCGCACCTGGCCTTAAAATATTTTTATGTTCAGGGAAGATAAAGATAAAAATTATCCACAGATACCAAATTAGTAGAGTTAAAATTGTGGAAGTTTTATTATATTTGAGAATAATTTGTCCATTAAGATGATTAATCATTTTTTGTTAGTGAAGCTTTATTTTTAGGAGAAAGATTGGTAAAAAATTAATATGTTTTCAAGTACATTCATTATATGAGCTATCTGGGGGGTCTGAGGATGATTAAGCAAATGTCAAGCTGGGTTTTTTTAAAGGCAGACTTGACAGTTGGTTGTGTTAATGGGGCGTGACAGGCAACAGCTGGGTGGTAATCCTCCTCCTACTGTTGGCATTGATTGAGTCTTTATTTATGTCATATTTCTAGTCTGGACTAGGACGTTATTCCAGGGGTAGAATGAAGAAATTAAGGAAAAAGAAGGGGAGAGCCATTAAGGTTTGCAAGAAACATTTTGAGACCAGAGTAAAGATATTAGATGTACTATGAGAAAAAGCAAGAACAAAGGTAGAAGCACAACCCCTTGCTCAAGAATCTGCAGTGTTTTATTTCCTAAGCAATGCAGAGATTATCAACACACAGGCCTGTATGCCATGAGCTAGTAGGTTGCGTGTGCATCTCAGGTATGTGTGTTTTTGTTTGTTAAAGCTTTTTTTAATTTCTTTTCCAAGTTTCCACATGCAGCACTGATGTTTGTTAAAGCTGCAAGGAAACAAGTAAAACGAAACCTAAGCAATACACAAAGAAAAGAATCTTCCGGGTCAGCAGTTCCTGACCCTCCCCACCCCCACTGCCCTCCTCCCCACCTCCACTTCCCTTCCCCTAACTCTTGTCCAGATTGAGAGCCAGGATCCTGGAGGGGCAAACTCCAGGCTCCTCACCCTGACTTTCAAGATGTCCCTGAAACGGGTTTTTATTTCCCTTCATCTCTGTGTCCTATTTCAGGACAGTATGTGCCCTTTGCTTTGGCCTGGTGGACACTGAACTTTTGCTCATGTTCCATCTGCCTGGACTGCCTTGTGTTCTCCCCACTGCCTTTCCAAGCTCGACTCATCCTTTGAGAGACAGAGTCTTATTCTCTCGTCCAGGCTGGAGTGCAGTGGCATGATCTCTGCTCACTGCAGCCTCCACCTTCCAGATTGAAGCAATCCTCGTGCCTCAGCCTGCTGAGTAGCTGGGACTACAGGCACGTGCCACCATGCCTGGCTGATATTTGTATTTTTAGTAGAGACAGGGTTTCACCATGTCGGCCAGGCTGGTCCTGAACTCCTGACCTCATGTGATCCACTCATCTGGACCTCCCAAAGTGCTGGGATTATAGGCGTGTGCCACCGTGCCTGGCCCAGTTTTTACTATTTGTATAGTTCATATTGTCCTTTATATTTTGTCATATATGTTTGTTCATATTTGTTCAGAACTGTTGTAGAAAGTCCAGATTCTGCATGGTATATTAAAATGAGTCTGTTAGAATAATTTCTTTTACTTATAATCTTTTTATAAGGAGGAATGCTATTACGTGTGCTTTTTATCCTAAAACATCTACATAATCTTGTGTATAGATTAAGTTTTTTCATCCAATGAGAAATAAATCAGCAGGTTAATTACTCATCCATTGTTTTATTCAACAAATATTTATTGAGCACCTGCTGTGTACCAGGCACCATTCTGGGCACTGGTGACACAGCAGTGAACAAACCAAGAAAACAGCCCCTTTTTCTCAGGAAGTTTACATGCTGGTAGGGAGAGACAGACAAGAAACAAAACAAATAAGTACATGTAGTATTTTAGAAGGTGATAGTGCTACGGAATAAAAAACAATGAAGGGGGAATCCGAGAGCTGGGATGAGGCACGGGGTGCCTAAATAGAGTATTCACTTCACTGAGAAGGTGACATTCAATCAAAGATGAAGAAGGTGAGGCGAGAATCCTGCACCTACCTAGAGAAAGAGCAGCCAGGCAGAAGGGTCAACAAGTTCAAAGGCATCGAAAAAGAAACCTTCTCTTGCTTCCTGTTTTTGAGAGACAACAAAGAGAAACAGTGTGGCTGGAGCAGACAGCAGGGGGAGCGTGGTAGGAAGAAGTAGAGGAGGTAAGAGGAGAGGCGAGAAGAGGGTGTAGGGCCTCAGGCCTTGCAGTCTGGTGAAGGGACATCACCTTTCACTCTGTGTTAGATGGGAAGCCAGGGGGGCTGTCCAGCAGAGGAGTAATTCGACGTATTTTAAAAGGGTCACTGTGGCTGCTGTGCTAAGAATAGACTATAAGGGAACAAGAGTGGGAGCAGGAACACCAGTTAAGGGGCTATTCAGGTCGTGTAAGGAAAAGATGGCAGTACTGTGGATCAGGGTGGTAGAAATACCAGTGGCAGTAGCGGTAGTATAACATAACATATATATATATAGTAGTATGATAGTGTATATATAATATAGTATAATGTATACTATATACATAATACAACAGCTACAACTTATACATATTATACTACCATATATGTTATTAATATATATACTATTATATATAGTATATATAGTAAGATTTGCAGACAGATGATATGTAGGAGAGAGAATGAATCAAGAATGATTCAAAGGTTTAGGCCCAAAAATCTGAAAATATTGACTTGTTACAAATTGAAAAAAGGTGTAGTGAGGGAGGAGCATGTTTACTGGGAAATATCAGGCATTCAGTTTCAGATATCACAAGTATGTGAAGTCTAAATTCAAGCAGAGATTTCTACTAGGAAGTCAGATATCAATTGGAGTTCAGGGAAAAGATCAGGGTGGGCATATAAACTTAGAAATTTAAGTGAACAAAACGTCCTTTTTTTACCTATTCTAGAATAAGTGTTCTACCAAATATAGTTTCTTTGGGACTATGAAAATAAACCTTTTTCATAGTATTGGAAAGCTATGAGAATAATACAGATGAGCCAGGCCATATATAGCAAAGCAAAACGTACGATATTTATGGAATACTGACCTATTCATTTATTCCACAAATATTTAGGGAGTGCTTCCTGAATATTATGCAATAAGAATACAAGGACACAAAATATGCCTTGTCAGTCCTCAAAACACTCTAGCTGGGTTGAGGTCATTGTAAACAGACTGCGGCAGCACAATGGGATGAATGCTGCTGGAGAGGTCTCAGGTTGTTATGGAAGCTATAGGAGTTTATGAAGACATATTAGTCATTGACTTTTTCCTTGGGCAGCTTCAGACTAGTTGGAAAGATCAAACACACAAAAAGTCGCATAACTCTAAAAGATGTAAATAACCTTCAAGATAACAGAAGCCACATCATAAGGCAGCAGATGAACACTTGTTGAATGTTAATATCTGCCTTAGAGTTCTAAAGAGGAAGAAGTCTTTCCAGGCTAGGGTAACAGGAAAGGCTTTGCTTGGGTGGAATTTGGGAACATTCAAGTTGAATGATCTAAGCAAAGAGTTGAATATGTAGGGCTAGATGTTGGGTGAGAAGACTTGGTTGGAGATTTGTGAGTTGTTTCAAAGGTGAAAGTATAGCCCTAAAAGTGGATAAAACCTCCATGGAAAAAAAAAAATGTGAACAGAAAAAAAGTAGAAGGAAAAAGTAGAAGGCTAAAGACTTACTATTATTTAAATACCCACTTTCAGGAGCTGGCAAAAAACATAGAAAAAGGTGCCAGAGAGATAGAAGAAAAAGATATCACAGCCGGGCGCGGTGGCTCAAGCCTGTAATCCCAGCACTTTGGGAGGCCGAGACGGGCGGATCACGAGGTCAGGAGATCGAGACCATCCTGGCTAACACGGTGAAACCCCGTCTCTACTAAAAAATACAAAAAACTAGCCGGGCGAGTGGCGGGTGCCTGTAGTCCCAGCTACTTGGGAGGCTGAGGCAGGAGAATGGCGTAAACCCGGGAGGCGGAGCTTTCAGTGAGCTGAGATCCGGCCACTGCACTTCAGCCCAGGCGACAGAGCGAGACTCCGTCTCAAAAAAAAAAAAAAAAAAAAAAAAAAAGAAAAAGATATCACAGAGGAAATAGGCATAAATGTCCAACAGAAATCTAGGATGCGTAAGAATACCCTTATGCATGGATTCATACGCAGTTTTACTTCCTGTAAAACTTATATGAAATTATCTTACCTGATAAAGGAATCTAAGTAGACAGCCAAAGCATGATTAAACACTAATCTAGACTCTAGCAGTCTGGCTTCCTTTGAGCAAAATGGAGATGATAATAACTGGGTTATCACCTTAAAGAGCTCAGACCAGGAAAGGGCCTTAAAAATCACTAATTTTGGCCGGGCGCGGTGGCTCATGCCTGTAATCTCAGCACTTTGGGAGGCCGAGGTGGGAGGATCACAAGGTCAGGAGATCGAGACCATCCTGGCTAACACGGTGAAACCCCGTCTCTACTAAAACTACGAAAAATTAGCTGGGCATGGTGGCGGGCACCTGTAGTCCCAGCTACTCGGGAGGCTGAAGCAGAATGGCTTGAACCCGGGAGGCGGAGGTTGCAGTGAGCTGAGATTGCACCACTACACTCCAACTTGGGTGACAGAGTGAGACTCCGTCTCAAAAAAAAAAAAAAAAAAAGAAAAAAGAAAAATCACCAATTTTTAAAGTGAGGACAGTTAGGCCTCTAGAGAAGTGCACGCCTATGGTCGATAACATATTAGTAAGAGAACTGGGAATGGAAAAGGTTTTTTCTTCACCGTCTCTAACTAAGCCTAATTGGCATTCTCTTATTCTAAGAATTCAGATTTAGTGAAAATAGTTAAATGAATTTTAAATATGTAGTTTTTTTTTTTTTTTCAAATGGTAAATATTTTGGCTTGCCTATTTTGCCTATTTATAATCTAAATCTATTTGGGAAAATGCTTCACTCTGATTATGCCCTCCTGAGGCCACTTTATCCACTCAAACATTTTCTAGCTTTCAAGGCAAAGTGTAAATTCAACTCCTAATGCAGCTTTCTCTGATCACCCCAGTAAGAACTGACTACCCTTTCTTACGGGCTCCCCCAGAGTCAATGTTTTTCAAACGTAGGCTGAAACTTCTTAGTGGGTCATGAAATCCATCTGGTGGGTCACTCCCAGAAAAAGAAATAGGAAATATCAGGGTACCTCACACGGAGTGATGGTGACAATTACTTTTTGAAACACTTACTTCAATTAAGAGTGTATGCATATGTACTATATGGCAATGTAACATGTAAAAGTTGAAAAGCACAGGTTTGGGGGATCATAACGTAAAACACATATCTTAACATGTCATGACCAGCTGTATGGCCATGTAGCTCTTTCAGAGTTGGGACTTTATTGATCTATATATCCCTCATGCCCAATGTCCTACCTGGTGGGTACTCAGGAGTTGTTGACTGGAATGATTATGAAGGTTTGAGAAGGAATTGGAAGACTGAAAAGCAGGTAGGTTGGGGAGGAAATGAGGGCTTGAATTAAGTGTAAATTTTTTAGTTTCCTTTACCTTGGATGTTAATGTATTTTTTTTCAACCTGATATTATTGCCACCAAGAACCCGTGTTTGGTATCTGTGCTGTGCGACTGATTGTCTCCCATCACCTTCAATGTAATGTGGTATAAATAATACTTCCTGCTAATGTTGCAGCTGTCACTCAAGGATCTTAAATTACTTTAGGAGCAAGATCTGTGATGAGTGCCCGGCTCCACTTGGCAGGTGCCAGAGTTAAGAACCAGCGACTGCCTGAAATCTTTGGGCTCCAGGATGACGGCTCCCTCTCTCATCCTCCCACACTCTCTTCTGCCCATCCCTTCTTCCGTGGAGGGAGAATCCCTTGACCCTGCCTCTTTCTGAACTTTGTAATTGGTTAACAGAAGTCTGCAAAGATTCCACTGAGCTAGAAGATTTGCTCTTTCTTTGTGGGTAGCTATGGTGTGTTTTGGGGGGATGGCTCATGGCATTAAAGGCTATTAATTGAACTGCCTCAGAGCTCGAAAAGCTTGGGGCTGAAAACTGCAAAGGAACTCATTAGAGGTGAGCTCTGGATTATCAAAGGAAATCGAGACTCCTCTGGTTGGTAGCTCTTTGAGATTTGCACTGGACAGAAAGGGATATTTGACATGTGGTTACCATTTTGTGGGCCATTTTAGGTACCTGTGGTCTTTTCTGTAGCAACCTTATTTCTTGCTTCTGGCCACACTCCTTTTGGTCTTATAGTCTAAATCAGCCACAAGTCACTTAAATACCCCCTCCCCACCCTTTATTTCCTTCTCTTCTTTGCAACCTCACTGTCACCTTGAATTACTCCCCTCTGCCTTTCCTGGAAGCTCTTGGGGGTCATTCTCTCTTTTCCGAGAAGCTGTTAACTGCCTGCAGTTGGGCCTGGGAGGCTCCAGGAGGGTGACAGCAGAGTCCTGGCTTGGAGTCGGGTTACACCACTTGTGTCTGAGTTCACACAGCATGTTCCTCTGTCAGGGATTCCGCAAATATCTCCCTGAGGTAAAAAAGGAAAGTGTGCTGCACTCCAGCACCCAGAGCAGTGAGCCCAGTCCTGAGTCCCGGAGAGAGCTCCAGCAATAGGGGCCATGTCGCCATAGCCCCAGCCTCTCGGTCCGCAGCCTCAGCAGCGTCCCAGCCGGCTGGCTTCATGCTGCGGGGCAGCTGCACCATGTTCCTGGGTTGAGGGGGCAGTCAGGCACGCTCCTCCCCATGGGTTGCCCATCATGTCTAATGGATATCGCACTCTGTCCCAGCACCTCAATGACCTGAAGAAGGAGAACTTCAGCCTCAAGCTGCGCATCTACTTCCTGGAGGAGCGCATGCAACAGAAGTATGAGGCCAGCCGGGAGGACATCTACAAGCGGGTGAGTGCAGGGGCCCGCTTCTCCAGGGCAGGGGCAGGAGCAGGGGACAGTTTGGCCTGCCAGTCGCCATTCCAGGCTCTTCCTAGCTGGCGCTGTTCTAGTCAGCGAGAGAGATGGGGTTTCGTCCAGCTCTGGTCACCTTAACAACTTGTGACCTTGGACAAGCTCATTTCACCTCTCTGGTGCCTGCTTTCTGCTTTCCTTCTCTGTAAAGAAAGAGGGCCGGAATAAATCAGAGGCTCTCTCAAACTCTGACGTGGAATGGTGCAGAACAATCACCTTCGGAGCTGGTTTAAAATGTAGATTCCATGCCTCACCCTAGGGATTCCGATTTAGTAATGTGGGGGAAGGTGGGGTTAGAGGGTGGGGCTGGGGTGGATATTTGCATTTTAAAAATTTATTTATTTATTTTAGAAACAGGTCTTGACCTGTTGCTCAGGCTGGAGTGCAGTGTCACCATCATAGCGCTGAAGCCACCAACTCTTGGGCTCAAGTGATGCCTTCTGGCTCAGCCTCCTGAGCAGCTGGGACCACAGGCATGGGACACCAGGCCCAGATAATTAAAAAAAAAAAATGTTGGAAGGTCACAGTGGCTCATGCCTGTAATCCCGGCACTTTGGGAAGCCAAGGCAGAGAGAGGGCTTGAGGTCAAGAGTTTGAGACCAGCCTGGCTGACACGGTGAAACCCCATCTCTACTGAAAAAATACAAAAATTAGCGGGTGTGGTGGCACGTGCCTGTAGTGCGGGCTACTTGGGAGGCTGAGGCAGGAGAATTGCTTCAACCCAGGAGGCGGAAGTTGCAGTGAGACAAGATTGCGCCACTGTACTCCAGCCTAGGTGACAGAGCAAGACTCTATCTCAAAAAAAAAAAAAAAAAAAAAAAATCATACCAAAGGGCTGGCACTATGTTTTCCAGGCCGGTCTCAAACTCCTGGTCTTTAGATCCTCCCACCTCAGCCTCCACAGTTGTTGGCATTATAGGCATGAGCCATTTTGCCTGGCAAAATATACATTTTTAAGCAAGATCCCCGAGGTGGCTCTGAAGCAGACCATCTCCAGGTCATACCTCTCCTAGAGAAAGGCCCTTCCCAGCTCCAGCTTGGTGGGACAGAGAATGATGCTATGGAAAAAAGGGCAGGGACTAAGGGTGTTTCTGTTCCTTGAGAAATTCATGTTTGCTTTTGAAGATGACTATGCAGATAAGCTTTTAAGACAGAATCTTAGGCATTTTCAGTCTTTGGAATAGCTTGCCTTAGAATGAAGAAGAGAGTAACCTGTGGGATAGCAGTTGGCCTGGGTGGAGTGGGAGGGGAAATGGCTGGTTCCTTGGATGGGAGGGCTATCTTGATTGACGGGTCAGTGATCAGGGTGGGGAAGGAAGATCTATGGATTAGCTGAGCTGTGGGTGAGATAGGACAACACCTTGGTAAGAGGACATTGGGCTATGGGTTATGAAAATTAAGCCTCATAGCTGGTCACCACAATATTGGTTTCCTCAGCCCTCTCTGTGTCTGCACAAGCAGGACCTGAAGTAGCCCAAGTGACTGGGGACTGGTTGCCTCTGACCTTATCAGAGATTCTAACTCTCCAACTGTTTACCCCAGAGGACTATACAAATATCATTTCCTATGTGTGCCCTGTCCTGTCAAGAGGATGACTGGGAAGCATTACAGGCTGCTAGATAACATATTGGATCAGGGGAATAGCTGGTGTCTATGAGACCCAAATTATTATTTGGTAAATTCAATTAATGTGTATAGCTAAATCTGGGGAATTTAACCCTATTTCCTGTCTCTCCTGCATTTCCATGTTTTAAGTCCAAATTTTCCAGAAGTTGGTCCATATTCACCTTTTATCTTTTATGTAGCTATATAATAAGTGTCCCTCATTGGAGCTGCCAGGAGTCAAGAAGGATATTGCCAAGTGAGGGCTGGTAACAGAAAGATGGCGAGAGATGGAGGATGAGTGGGAGGATTTGCCTTAGGGTAGGAATAGTGAATGGATTTGTTCACTGTGCAGAGGGAGGAACTTTCCCCATTAACTGTCTTCAAGGCAAAGAAGGAAAGGACAATTTCTTAGGTAATATGAGGGAAAGGATTTTTTTTGTTGTTTTTTTGTTTTTGGTTTTTTGTTTTTTTTTGTGACAGTCTCACTCTGTCGGCCAGGCTAGAGTGCAATGGCACAATCTCAGCTCACTGTAACATCCGCCTCCTGGGTTCAAGTGATTCTCCTGAGTAGCTGGGACTACAGACGCCTGCTACCACACCTGGCTAATTTTTGTATTTTTGGTAGAGACGTGGTTTTACCATGTTGGCCAGGCTGATCTCGAACTCCTGACCTCAGGTGATCCGCCCACTTCAGCCTCCCAAAGTACTGGGATTATAGGCGTGAGCCACTGCGCCCCGCCAGGATTTTTTTTTTTTTAAAGCTTGAATCAGATGGCTGCCTGAATCATTTGGTCTCACTCTCTGCTCCGCCCTAGCTAAAGATCTTTAGGAAATACTTTGGGTGGGGTGTGAGAAGGCACCATTTCTCACCTGGAGAAGTGTGATAAATGAGATTATTGGAGCTGCACAAGGTGTATGTGGTGGGGAGTGGAACACAGTATATTGTCACATGCAGAGAGGACAACCCTTTTGCTAGACTCTAGTATTGTCATGGGTCCCCCACAGGAAGTAGATATGGTCCTGTCTCTATCTAGTCTTACGTGTGAGCAGAGTTGTCAGGCAGCTACTGCATCATATGATTTGAGGGATCCAAACTACTGTATTCTCTCCTCTTCCTTCTCACCAAATGTTTGTTCAATCTGCCTGTCATATTAATTTTCTCATTTGACTATGATTATTTGAAAAGCACTAAAGGCTTGTGTTAAAATGTTCTTATTACTTGGGAAACAGAACACATAAAGCCATTATCAATCGTTCAGAGTTGAAATTAGTTTAGCACACTATGTCATGATGAGGGATTGATAGGAACTAGAGCAGTTCTGGTTTATTTTATTTTATATTTTGAGACAGGGTCTCGCTCTGTCACCCAGGCTAGAGTACAGTGGGACCGTCACGACTCAGTGCAGCCTTGACCTCCTGGGCTCAAGTGATCCTCCCACCCTAGCCTCCCAAGTAGCTGGGATTATAGGTGTGCCACCACACTTGGCTAATTACATATACATATACATATATATATATATATATATTTTTTTTTTCCTTCAGAGATTGAGGTCTCACGATGTTGCCCAGGCTGGTCTCAAACTCCTGGGCTCAAGTGATCTTCCCACGTTGGTCTCCTAAAGTGCTGGCATTACAGCCATGAGCCACCACAGCTGGCCACAGTTCTGTTTTGATGTAAAAACAAGGGATTCGGAAAACATTGCATTAGGACCTGTTGTCAACCAGGAGACCTAGGCAAGTTACTTAGTCTCTCTGAGCCTGTTCCAGCCTCTGTAGGACTGGCATTAAGAATAATGCTACAGAAACTGAGAATTATTTTTTCTATGAATAAATAGCAACCATGAAGATGAAATATCAAAACATTTTGTAAACTTAATAACATCGCATATATATGAGAGGGTAGTAGTTACATTTCTACTAGTGGTTATAGTTATTATAAAATTTAAAAATGGGGACGAGGTTTGACTCTTTATAATCTCACCTTCATAATTCCCACAGATGTGTCTTAAGTACATTCTTGTTATTCGTATTGTGATCCCACAAGATTAAGAAGATTAATTAGCAGCAATGTTGGTGAAGAGATGTCATGGGTAACGTGCCCAGTATCACATGGTAAATTGTGTGGTTCAGAGGATAATTTAGAGTACTGTTCTGTTACCAAACTTAGTAACAGAAGTTTGATTTTTCTGTTGCTAAGAAACAGAATTTTCTTGATTCTGATTTTTTTTTTTTAGTGTTGGAAGGACACTTCTTTAAAAAAAATGTAGTAAAAACATTAAATCAAAGTCAACTGAGTTAGAATCTGCAATAATTTGAGTGCTGTATGCATGATTCTTTTTAAGAAAACCAATGCTTGTGAAACATATGTAATGGAAAGTCTATTGTGAGTAGTAATTATTTTATTGATGTGTGTATTTATGCTACTGGGAATTTTTGTTGAGCTATTTGTACTTAAGAGTGAAAAATTACTCTTAGCGAGAAACAATCAAGTATTTGATTGACTTCAGGGAAGGGAAGTACGGGCAACTTTGGGAGAAGAGGACTGGAGACTGGGAAGAATGGGTGCTATCCTTCTGTTTCCAAGTGGCAAGTCTTCTAGGTAGTTGATTGAGGAGACTAAAATAGATATAATCCTTACTTGTAAATGGAAGCTATAAGGATTTTAAATTATAAGAGGAGTTGTCAAAGCTAGAGAGTTGTGTTAAAAACCTGAGTATCAACCTTAAAGCAAGTAAATAAAAAGGAAGTTAGGAGTTTCTCTCTTTTAAGCTGTTCAGAGAATTAAGAGATAATCTTAAGAATCATCCTGGCCATGAATTAATAAAATAGTATTAATTCATACACAAAAATTGGTTTCTTGAGACTGGCTACTTTTTTGTTGAGTGTTTATCCTGTAAGTTTCAATTTTTGTAAATCATCATAATACATTTTTTAAAAAGGAAGAGGCTGCTTACCCTCAGTACCAACAGAGTGGGACATATGCCTACATGATTAGGCACTGCTACCCCCTCTTGGTAGCAAACATTAATTGTAAGTTCAGTTTTTAGGGAAGACAATTTTAAACATACGAAGCAAGCAAAGGAGAAATCATTGCAGTACACGGACTGTGGAGCAAGATAAAGTGAGAAAATGTTGTGAGTGGTCCACAGCTGAGTATGGCCCACTCCTAGGGAGACTGGCTTGTTAGCATTTCTGGACTGCAGCTGCTGTGGTAAGTAATTTTTGGGTGGCAACTTGGCTGACTTCCTCATTGTTGATTGCCTAATCCTGCATTTTCTCATATTAGCCAAGTGTGTCGCCACTGGAATCATGTCTGATCCTGGAATTTATGAAATCCACTGCTGTGTGGTAAACACCCAGTCTCCAAACAGCACACAAAACCATCATCCACTGGGTTTTGGCCCCTGATGACTACTTGTCCAACTTGTGTGAATTAAGTTTCCATTCTTTTTTTTTTTCTTTTTTTTCTGTTTGAGACAGAGTCTCGCTCTGTCGCCCAGGCTGGAGTGCAGTGGTGCAATCTCGGCTCTCTGCAAGCTCCGCCTCCCGAGTTCACACCATTCTCCTGCCTCAGCCTCCTGAGTAGCTGGGACTACAGGTGCCTGCTGGGACTATAGGCGCCCACCACACCAGGCTAATTTTTGTATTTTTAGTGGAGATGGGGTTTCACCATGTTAGCCAGGATGGTCTCGATCTCCTGACCTCGTGATCCGCCCGCCTCGGCCTCCGAAAGTGCTGGGATTACAGGTGTGAGCCACAGCGCCTGGCCTTTTTGTTTGTTTTTGCTTTTGTTTTCTTTTTTGAGACAGAGTCTTGCTCTGTCAGCCAGGATGGAGTACAGTGGCATGATCTTGGCTCACTGCAGCCTCTGTCTCCCGGACTCAAGTGATTCTCCTGCCTTAGCCTCCCAAGTAGCTGGGATTACAGGCATGTGCCACCATGCCTGGCTAATTTTTTGTATTTTTAGTAGAGATAGAGTTTCACCATGTTGGCCAGGATGGTCTCAAACTCCTGACCTCAGGTAATCCACCCGCCTCGGCCTCCCAAAGTGCTGGGATTACATGCATGAGCCACCGAGCCCGGTGGGAAAAGGCATTTCAAACAGAAGAAACAATATACAAAAGCACAGAGGCGTACAAAAGCAATGTGCACTTGGCACACTCGAATCATTCAGTATGGCTAGATCATGTGGTTTGGAGGGCTTGTGGTGGTAGTAAGATGAGGCTGCAGGGGAGAAATCATGGAAAGCTTTGGACTTATCCATTCATTCATTAATAAACATTAGGTACCTGCTATGTTCCAAGTACTAGAAGTTGGGACTTCAAAGATGAGTAAACCACAGGTGCTAGAGTATAGTAAAAGGCAGTCACAGAGCTATGTACAAAGTGTAAGGAAACTCAAAGGGGGCACTTCTATCCCAAATGAATAGAGTGGATGGAAAGAAAATCTGCAAAGGATTCTTCGTGATGACCCCTGAACTTTGTCTTCAAAGGGGAGTAAGCACTAGTCAGTCAATGGACGATGAAGTGGAAGGACAGAGGTTTTGCCACAAGCAAAAGCCTTGAGGCAAGAAACCATAGGGTGCTTGCACAGAATTAGAAGTGGTTTAGTGTTGGTGGATTTAAGTACTAGGTGAAGAATGAGACTGATATGACGGACACAGTCTTTTGTGCCATTTTAAAGGGTGTAGACTTTATCCTGAGGAAGATAAGGCACCACTGAGGGACTTTAAGCCGCAGGGAACCTGCTAGATCCCTCTGATGCATGGGAAAGGTGGATTAAAGAGAGTCAAGACAGAAACTGAGTGAGAACAGACTGGCCAAGCCAAAGAAGACGAAGGCCCGAATGAGGGCTGTGGCAATAGGAATAGAGGGGTGGCAACTCATCTTTAAAATATGTAAGAGGTAAAATATTTGTAGGATTTGATGATTGATCAGGATGGGAGAATTGAGGGAAAGGAATCAAGAGGAAGGCCAGGCTAAGGCAAGTCACTTTTTCTGGGCTTCTGGTTCTTTGCGTTTAAATGATTGGGCTGGACCAGGATCGACACACACATCCCTCCCAGATGAAGTCCTGTGATTCTGGGCAGGCAGCCTTTCTCTGGGAGCAGAGAAAGGAGGCTCTATGATACATGGGTGTTCTCACCCCAGCTTAGGTAGTTGCTTAAAAGAGACTCAGTTTCTCAGCTTCTCTGACAGCTTCTTAGGATGGGAAGTGGCAGGCAGAGCTGAGATGGCTTTAGAACTGCCAGCCAATGTCAGGGAAATCTAGTGCTGTTACCAGGTAGCCGGAGTTATAATTAGCCCAGTTGCTAGGGCAAGGCTGAGATTCTGTAAGCATGGACTGCCAGCAACAGCTTTTCCCTGCTGGATGAATTTACTTGTTTGAAAGAACAAAGTGGGTATGGATGGGGTGTTTTAAAATGTGTTTTAGATAATTTAAATTTTGCCCTAGGTATAGGACATGTTTAAAGCAGAAAACATGTTTGTTTGGGGGCTAATCAACATCTTGCCTGGGGCAGAAGGAGTGAGAAAAAATTCTACTCTGATATATGTTTGGATAGCTGGAAAGAGACTTACTATCACCTGAAGGAAGATAAGTAAGAACGTAAAATCACTGTTCGGAGTAGAGAGGATCTTGAAGATAATCTATACCATCCTTTCACTTTTTAAGAAAACCATTTATTTAAAAATAATTTGAAACTTACAGCAAAGTTATAAAAATAGTATAGAGTGTTCCCATATGCCATTCACTCAGCTTCCTCTAAAGAATAAACCCTTCATTTTAAAGATAAGATAACTAAAGCTCAGAACAGGAATTTGCCTAACGTCACACAGTAAATTAGTAGCCAAGCTGAGACTAGAATGCAGGAGCCCTAACTACCTGTTCAGGCTGCTTAGAATGACCTCTGGGATCTTCAACAAAAATTCAAGAAATGTAAGTGCTTGTCAGAACTTAGTTTTTCTTTCTTTTTGCATTGCTGGGCCAAAATAGAACCCGCACAGCAGGAGCTAGAGTGATTCACGGATAGATGAATCTGCACTCTGTGCCCTACTGCCAAAAGAAAAGATTTAGTTCCTCAGCCTCCTCAGGAGTTTCATCCATGTTTTCAAAAGCCACTGTGAACATATTTTTCTCTTTTGCCTTGCTCCCTGCTCTGGCTTTTGCCATCTCATCTGATCAAGTTCAACTTCGCAGAGAAAGGTGGCTTTATGATACATGGAGTAGGCACAGAGGGGGCTGGTGCAAACTGGAAAGGGGCCCGCCCTATCATGTTCAATAGCAGCTAATCCACCCACACACCGACAGCAGTGATCCGACTTGGTACATGCCGTTCTGTGGAGAGCTAAGTAATAGTCATGTGGCTTTTTGCCAAGCAACTTTAGAAGTGACTTTGGACCACAGTGGGCAGTTACCATCCCTGTTATTTAGAAACTTGGCTTGATGAAGTGGGGAGTGAATGAAAGGCACAGGCTGCCTTGTAATGCCAGCTTTTCATCTCCCAGCCTCATGTAAGCCCTGTGGCTGCGAAGGGCTACAAGCCACCTCTTCATGCACACAAGGCTTTAGAAAGCCCACCCAGAGGCTTGGGAAGAGGAAGCCCTTGTTTAAGGTCCCTGGGTGAGTGGCAGGGAGGCTGCCAGCATAAAGGCTATGATCTGGAGCTGCAAAAGGAGGGTCTAGGCACCGATCAAGGATCTGAAGTCAGTCAGTTCTTTCAGGTCACTTTTTCTTGGTAAGTCTGAGATCTTCTCCCTGAGAACACACAGGTAGCTGCCTCTCTCAGAGTTACTCCGTCAGACCTCCCACTCCAGATTCTCATCAGTCAAGCTCAGTATCTGCTCAACACAAAAGTAAATCTAGTCTTGCCCACTGTGAACTCCGAAAATTTGAGACAGGTCTCAGTTAATTTAGAAAGTTTATTTTGCCAAGGTTGAGGACACACACCCCTGGCACAGCCTCGGGAAGTCCTTATGACATGCGTCCAAGGTGTTTGGGGCACAGCTTGGTTTTGTACATTTTAGGGAGACATGAGACATCAATCAGTGTATGTAAGAAGTACATTGGTTTGGTCTGGAAAGGCGGGACAACTTGAAGCAAAGGCAGGAAAATGTGCAGTGGGGAGGGGGCTTCTAGGTCACAGATAGGTGAGAGACAAATGGTTGCACTCTTCTGAGTTTCTAACTAGCCTTTCCAAAGGAGGCAATCAGATATGCATTTATCTCAGTGAACAGAGAGATAACTTTGAATAGAATGGAAGGCAGGTTTGCCCTAAACAGTTTCCAGCTTGAATTTTCCTTTTATTTTTTGTATTTTCATTTCCATAGGTTACTGGGAACAGGTGGTGTTTGGTTACATGAGTAATTTCTTTAGTGGTGATTTGTGACATTTTGGTGAACCCATCACCCAAGCAGTATATACTGCACCCTATTGGTAGTCTTTTATCCCTCACCCGCTTCCCACCCTTTCCCCCTGAGTCCCCAAAGTCTATTGTGTCATTCTTATGCCTTTGTATCCTCATAGCTTAGCTCCCACTTATAAGTGAGAACATACGATGTTTGGTGTTCCTTTCCTGCATTACTTCACTTAGAATAATAAGTCTCCAATCTCATCCAGATCATTATGAATGCATTAATTTATTCCTTTTATTGGCTAAGTAGTATTCCATCATATATATATCCATCATATATACACACACATATATATATGATGGGTGTATATATATACTATAGATACACACCAGTTTCTTTATCCATGCATTGATTGATGGGCATTTGGTTTGGTTCTATGTTTTTGCAGTTGTCAACCGTGCTGCTATACGGATGCGTGTTCAAGTATCTTGTTTGTATAATGACTTCTTTTCCTCTGGGTAGATACCCTATAGTGGGATTGCTGGATCAAATGATAGTTCTACTTTTAGTTTTAAAGGAACCTCCACACTGTTTTCCATAGTGGTTGTACTAGTTTACATTCCCACCAGCAGTGTAAAAGTATTCCCTGTTCACTGTATTCACATCTACATCTACTATTTTTTTTTTTTTTTTTGATTATGGCCATTCTTGCAGGAGTAAGGTAGTATCACATTGTGGTTTTAATTTGCATTTCCTTGATTATTAGTGATGCTGAGCATTTTTTCACGTTTGTTGGCCATTTGTATATCTTCTTTTCAGAATTGTCTATTCATGTTCTTAGCCCACTTTTTGATGGGATTGTTTGTTTTTTTCTTGCTGACTTGTTTGAGTTTGTTGTAGATTCTGGATGTTAGTCCTTTGTCAGATGTACAGATTGTGAAGATTTTCTCCCACTCTGTGGGTTGTCTGTTTACTCTGCTGACTGTTCCTTTTGCCGTGCAAAAGCTTTTCAGTTTAATTAAGTCCCAGCTGTTTGTCTTTGTTTTTATTGCATTTGCTTTTGGGTTCTTGGTCATGAAATCCTTGCCTAAGCCAATGTCTATAAGGGTTTTTTTCGATGTTACCTTTTAGAATTTTTGTAGTTTCAGGTCTTAGGTTTAAATCCTTAATCCATCTTCAGTTGATTTTTGTGTAAGGTGTGAGATGAGGATCCAGTTTCATTCTCTTACATGTGGCTTGCCAATTATCCCAGCACCATTTGTTGAAAAGGGCGTCCTTTCCCCACTTTATGTTTTTGTTGGCTTTGTTGAAGATCAGTTGACTGTAAGAATTTGAGTTTATTTATGGGGTTTTCTATTCTGTTCCATTGGTCTCTGTGCCTATTTTTATGCCTGTATCATGCTGTTTTGGTTACTATGGCCTTATAGTGTAGTTTGAAATCACGTAATGTGATGCCTACAGATTTGTTCTTTTTACTTAGTCTTGCTTTGGCTATGCGGGCTCCTTTTTGATTCCATATGAGTTTTAGAATTGTTTTTTCTAATTCTGTAAAGAATTATGGTGGTATTTTGATGGGAATTGTGTTAAATTTGTAGATTGCTTTTGGCAGTATGGTCATTTTCACAATATTGATTCTACCCATCTATGAGCATGGGATGTGTTTCCATTCATTTGTGTCATCTATGATTTCCTTCAGCATGTTTTGTAGTTTTCCTTGTAGAGGTCTTTCACCTCCTTGGTTAGGTATATTCCTAAGTATTTTATTTTATTTTATTTTTTGCAGCTATTATAAAAGGTATTGAGTTCTTGATTTGATTCTCAGCTTGGTTGCTGTTGGTGTATAAAAGAGCTACTGATTTGCATGCATTAATTTTGTATCCAGAAATTTTGCTGAATTGTTTTATCAGTTCTAGGAGCTTTCTGGTGGAGTCTTTGGATTTTCTAAGTAAACAATAATATCTTCAACAAACAGTGACAGTTTGACTTCCTTTATACCAATTTGGATCCCCTTTATTTCTTTCTCTTGTCTTGCTCTGGCTAGGACTTCCAGAACTACGTTAAAGATAAGTGGTGAGAGTGGACATCCTTGTCTTGTTTCAGTTCTCAGAGGAAATGCTTTTAACTTTTCCCCAGTCATTATTATATTGGCTGTGGGTTTGTCATAGATGGCTTTTATTACATTGAGATATGTCCCTTGTATGCCGATTTAATCATAAGGGGATGCTGGATTTTGCCAAATGCTTTTTCTGCATCTATTGAGATGATCATGGTGATTTTTGTTTTTAATTCTGTTTATGTGGAATATCACATTTGTTGACTTGTGTATGTTAAAAATCCCTGCATCCCCGGTATGAAATCCACTTGATCATAGTGGATTATCTTTTTGATATGTTGTTGGATTTGGTTAGCTAGTATTTTATTAAAGATTTTAGTATCTATGTTCATCAAGGATATTGGTCTGCAGTTTTCTTTTTTGGTTATGTCCTTTTCTGGTTTTGGTATTAGGGTGATGCTGGCTTTATAGAATGATTTAGGGAGGTTCCCTCTTTCTCTATCTTGTGAAATAGTATCAGTAGGATTGGTACCAATTATTTAAATGCCTGGTTACATTCTGCTGTGAATCCATCCGTTCCTGGACTTTTTTTTTTTTTTGGTAATTTTTAAATTACCATTTCAATCTTGTTGCTCGTTATTGGTCTGTTCAGGGTATCTAATTCTTCCTGATTTAAGCTAGGAGAGTTGTATCTTTCCAGGAATTTATCCATCTCTTCTAGGTTTGTTTTTTTTTTTGAGATGTAGTCTCGCTCTGTCGCCTAGGCTGGAGTACAGTGGTGCGATCTCGGCTCACTACAAGTTCTGCCTCCTGGGTTCATGCCATTCTCCTGCCTCAGCCTCCCGAGTAGCTGGGACTACAGGTGCCCACCACTGTGCCCAGCTAATTTTTTGTATTTTTAGTAGAGAAGGGGCTTCACCATGTTAGCCGGGATGGTCTCGATCTCCTGACCTTGTGATCTGCCCACCTTGGCCTCCCAAAGTGCTGGGATTACAGGGATTACAAGCTCCTAGAAGCTTTATTTATCTTTTCAAAGAACCAGGTTTTCGTTTCATTTATCTTTTGTAATTTTTGTTTGTTCGTTTCCATTTCATTTAGTTCTGCTCTGATCTTGGCTATTTCCTTTCTTCTGCTGGGTTTGGGTTTGGTTTGTTCTTGTTTCTCTAGTTCCTTGAGGTGTGACCTTTGATTGTCTGTTTATGTTCTTTTAGACTGATGTAGGTGTTTAGGGCTATGAACTTTCCTTTTAGCACTGACTTTGCTGTATTCCAGAAGTTTTGACAGGTTATGTCATTATTTTTTTTCTGTTTGAAGAATTTTTAAATTTCCATCTTGATTTCATGATCATTCAGGAGCAGATTAATTTCCGTGTATTTGCATGGTTTTGAAAGCTCCTTTTGAAGTTGATTTCCCGTTTTATTTGACCGTGATCTGAGAGAGTGCTTGATATACTTTCAATTTTCTTAAATTTATTAAGGCTTGTTTTGTGGCCTACCATGTGGTCTATCTTGGAGAAAGTTCCATGCACTGTTGAATATAATGTATATTCTGCAGTTGTTGGATGGAATGTTCTGTATATATGTATTAAGTCCATGTGTTCCAGGGTATAGTTTAAATACATTGTTTCTTTGTTGACTTTCTGTTTCATTGACCTGTCTAGTGCTGTCAGTGGAGTATTAAAGTCCCCCACTATTACTGTGTTGCTGTCTATCTCATTTCTTTCTTTTTTTTTTTTTTTTTTTGACGCGGAGTCTCGCTCTGTCGCCTGGACTGGAGTGCAGTGGCCAGATCTCAGCTCACTGCAAGCTCTGCCTCCCAGGTTTGCACCATTCTCCTGCCTCAGCCTCCCGAGTAGCTGGGACTACAGGCACCCGCCACCTCGCCCGGCTAGTTTTTTTTGTATTTTTAGTAGAGACGGGGTTTCACTGTGTTAGCCAGGATGGTCTCGATCTCCTGACCTCGTGATCCGCCCGTCTCGGCCTCCCAAAGTGCTGGGATTACAGGCTTGAGCCACCGCGCCTGGCTATCTCATTTCTTAGGTCTATTAGTAGTGGTTTTATAAATTTGGGAGCTCCAGTGTTAGGTGCATATATGTTTAGGATTGTGATATTTTCGTGTTGGACAAGGCCTTTTATCGTTATATAATGTTGCTCTTTGTCTTTTTTAACTGCAATTGCTTTAAAGTTTGTTTTGTCTGATATAAGAATAGCTACTGCTGGGCCGGGCGCAGTGGCTCATGCCTGTAATCCTAGCACTTTGGGAGACCAAGGCAGGCAGATCACCCCCGCCTGCACTAAACCTGTCCATACTAAAAATACAAAAATTAGCTGGGCATGGTGGCACACACCTGTAGTTCCAGCTACCTGGGAAGCTGACGCAGCAGAATTGCTTGAATCTGGGAGGCAGAGGTTGCAGTGAGCCAAGATCGTGCCATTGCACTCCAGCCTGGACTACAAGAGTGAAACTCCATCACAAACAAACAATAGTTACTTCTGCTTGATTTTGCTTTTGGTGTCCATTTGCATGAAATGTCTTTTTCCACCCCTTTACCTTAAGTTTATGTGAGTCCTTATGTGTTAAATGAGTCTTTTATGTGTTAGGTGAGTCTCTTGAAGGCAGTAGATAGTTGGTTGGTTAATTCTTATCCATTCTGCAATTCTGTATCTTTTAAGTGGAGCATTTAGGCCATTTACATTCAATGTTAGTATTGGGATGTGAGGTGCCATTCCATTCATTGTGCTTTTTGTTGCCTGTATACCCTGGTTTTTTGAGTTTTGTTTTCTTAAATTGTGTTTTTGTTTTATAGGTCCCGTGAGATTTATACGTTAAAGAGGTTATGTTTTGATGTGTTTCCGTGATTTGTTTCAAGATTTGAAACTTGTTTTAACAATTCTTGTAGCACTGGCATAGTAGTGGCGAATTCTCTCAGCATTTGTTTGTCTGAAAATACTCTATCCTCTCTTCGTATATGAAGCTTAGTTTCATTGGATACAAAATTATTGGCTAATAATTGTTTCGTTTTAGGACGCTGAAGATAGGGGCCCAATCCCTTCTAGTTTGTAGGATTCCTGCTGATAAATCTGCTATTAATCTGACAGGTTTTCCTTCATAGGTTACTGGGTTCTTTTGTCTCACAGCTCTTAAGATTCTTTCTTTTGTCTTAATTTTAGATAACCTGATGACAATGTGCCTAGGTGATGATCTTTTTGCCATAAATTTCCCAGGTGTTCTTTGTGCTTCTTGTGTTTGTCTAGGTCTCTAGCAAGGTCAGGGAAATTTTCCTCAATTTTTCCCCCAAATATGCTTTTCAAACTTCTAGATTTCTCTTCTTCCTCAGCAATGCCAATTATTCTTAGGTTTGGTCATTTAACATAATCCCAGACTTTTTGGAGGCTTTGTTCATATTTTCTTATTTGTTTTTCTGTTTTGTTTTGTTTTTTTGAGACCGAGTCTCGCTTTGTCGCCAGGCTGCAGTGCAGCGGCATGATCTCAGCTCACTGCAACTTCCACCTCCCGGGTTCCAGTGATTCTCCTGCCTCAGCCTCCTGAGTAGCTGGGATTACAGGCACGCGCCACCACACCCAGCTAATTTTTGTAGTTTTAGTAGAGACGGGGTTTTGCCATGTTGGCCAGGATATTCTCGAACTCCTGACCTCAAGTGATCCACCCACCTCAGCCTCCCGAAGTGCTGGGATTACAGGCGTGAGTCACCGCACCTGGCCTTGTTTGTTTTTCTTTGTCTTTGTTGGATTGGGTCAAATGGAAGACCTTGTGTTCGAGCTCTGAATTTCTTTCTTCGACGTGTTTGATTCTATTGCTGAGCCTTTACAGACCATTTTGCATTTCTGCAAGTAAATACTAACACAGTATTTAGGGTGTCTCCTGGGTCCTGCAGGAGCAATCTGCTTCCTTCAGCGGGCCTGTGGGTCCTCCCAGGTTTTGTAATGAGCAAAAATTCATGATACAAGCCTCCACATGCTTCTCTGTCCATCCGAGTCAGAGCTGCAATCTAGTCCTGACTTCCATCCACCATGATCCTGAGTTTTCCTTTTACCTTAGTGATTTTGGGAGCCCAAGATATTTTCCTTTCACACTCACCTAGCATAGTTGTATTGATGACAACAGGGTTGTCAACTCTCTACTTCAAAAATCCGAAAGTGCTGGGTGGAGAGCTGGATTCTCAGCGTCTTCCTGTAGCAGAGATCAAATGAAGGCAGTGAACTTCTAGGACTCAGATGAGCAGATCCCTTAGAGGTGGGGAGCAGATTTGTTCTAAGGCTTGTTCTTTCTGACCCCTTCTAGTCTGTGGGATTGTGGGGAAGCCCAGCTTACTGACAAAACCATTTGGAGCCTCAGAAGACTCTGAGGCAAGTTAGTAATAACCAGTCCCTGCCATCTTCTGCGAAGCTGGGGTGAAAGGTTCCTTCAGCTGTGTGAAAGCTAGGTTCTGTAGGGAGCACATAAAAGGGCTGGTGAGAATTGCTGCAGGTAGAGGATGGTGATGTCAATTAGGAATGGAATTCCACCTGAGGCTTTCTGAGTTGGCCTTCAATTGCTAGCTTCCAAATTTCTACCTCCCGTCTCCCTCCTCCTGTTTTCTCTACTGCTGCAAGGGGACAGGGTCTTAACCGGTGCCAAACGTTCTCGATATAAGATGCAGGAAAATAAATGGCCATAGGGAAAGCAGCCTGAGGACTCCTTCCCTGTAATTTGCAGCTACTTTATCTGCAGAAGAGATTTCTGGACCCAGGTCTTGTCCCATCTTCTGGTATTAAATTCTTCCTACTCTTAGGCCCTTTCTGTCCTTCTTTGCCCCATATCCTCTACCCCCTTTTCTCAAATTCACTTATGCACATGGAAAGTAAATGCTAAATGCTTCTCATTTAAATGCTATAGAGGAAGAAATCTGTTTTGTGTTTACTGTGTGTCAGGCACCATGTTATGCATTTTACACATATTTAATTTCAACCATATAATAGTCCTATGAAGTGGGTGTCTTGTTCCCATTTTTCACAGGACCAAATTTGCCACTGATAGGCTCAGGGAGAGTACCTGGTATCCCAGCAGCGGTGTGGCCTCATTCTACAGTTAAGTAAGGCTTTGGTACATTCTTTAGAATTTAGTTAGTAACTCTTTCAAATGCAAATGATGTTTTCCAGTGAATAACTACATTGTGTTAGGTCTGACTGGAGAGAAATAAAGGGCCCTAGTAAAATGATATCTATTTTCATGTGACTTTTGCCAAGATTGTGGGAGAAGGGGTGGCATTGTCTCGTTGAGGTATCTGCAGTACAAGGTGGCATTGACCTCATTTTTACTCTTAAAACAGGTGCAACTTGCCATGTGCAGTGTGCCTGGGCTGTCCTTATCTCTGTAGGTTGCCCTTTTAGACTTGTGCTGAGTCTGGTTTGGAACTCCAGAATTCAAAGGAAATAGGAAATTAGTCAAACCAAACTAAAAAAGTTAGAAAATGAGACTTCTGTGAAAAGGGCAGTGGAACTGGGATTTTCACTTTGAGGGGAAACAGACTTAGAGGTGACCTAATAGTGCCTTTTAGGTACCTGAAGTCTCAATATGTGACAAGTGGTAATTAGTTATTCTCTGTCCCTGCCAAGGATAAGAATAGGTCAATCCTAGTTTAAACTAAACATTAGGCTTCATTCATTTAAAAATATGTACTAAGCCCCTACTGTGTTCTAGATTCTATTGGAAGTGACTGGAGTACATATCAATATATTCATATATAAGTCTTTGTTTTATTTCTTTTGGGTAAATACCCAGTAGTGGAACTGTTAGGTCATATAATAAGCACATACAGGCATTCCCATCCTCATAGAACTTATATTCTGTCATGAGTAGACAGAAAATAAACAATAGATATTATAAATAAATAAAATACATAGACTGTTGGAAAGTGAAAGTCCTCTTGGAGCAGGGGAAGGAGGGCATTTAAATGCTTCTCATTAATTTCTGATCAGCTCTTGATAGAAAAAAAAATTGCTCCCTATTTAAATCCTATGGAAGAAGAAATCCATTTAGTGTTTACTAGAAACCAGGCACCATTTATGCATTTTACACATATTTAACCTCAATCATGTAATAGTTCTATGAAGTGGGTGTCTTGTCCCACTTTGAAAATGAGCAAAGGTGTAGTGGCTCAAATCTGAAACTCCAGCGCTTTGGGAGACAGTGGTGGAGGATTGCTAGAGCCTAGGAGGTCAAGGCTGCAGTAAGCTGTGTTTGCATCACTGAACTCCAGTGATCAGACTGCACTCCTGGGCAACAGATCGAGACCCTGTCCCAACTAAAAAATGGGCAAAGGACATGAACAGAAGACATACATGGAGCCAACAAATATTTGAAAAAATTCTCATGCTCAATATCACTAATCATTAGAGTTTCATCCATGTTATTTGTATCAGTAGTACATTCATTTTTATTGCTGAGTAGTATTCCGTTGTATGAATATAATGCAATTTGTTTATTCATTCATTTATTGATGAATGTATGAGTTGTGTTCAGTGACAGGCTATTATGGATCAAGCTGCTATGAATATTCATGTACAAGTCTTTGTTTTATTTCTTTTGGGTAAATGCCCAGTAGTGGAACGGTTAGGTTATATAATAAGTATATATAGATTAAATATCTCTTATCTGAAACGCTTCAACAAGAAGCGTTTCAGATTTGTTCAGATTTTGGAATATTCGCATATATGTAGTGAGATATCTTAGGGATGGGACCCAAGTCTAAACATGAAATTTATTTATGTTTCATATACACCTTATACATATAGCCTGAAGGTAATTTTATTTTTCTCTTGGGGATGCTGAATAAACTGTGTTGTGTGCCTGCATTTTTGCTGCAACCCTTCACGAGGTCAGGTATGGAATTTTCCACTTGAGGCGTCATGTTGGTCCTCAAAAAGTTTTAGATTTTGGAACATGCTGGATTTTGAGTTTTTAGATTAGGGATGCCCAATCGGTATTTCTGCCTATTTTCTAAATAGATACTATTTTCCAAAGTGGCTATGCCATAGAAAATAATTTTTAAATAGCAACTTGAAGGAGATGATGAAGTTAGCCAAACAGAGAACTGGGGGAGGAATACTCCAGGCAGAGAAACATCAGGAAAATCATTGTGGTTGACAAAGCATGATCAAGATTAAGGATGCTGGAAGATGAGGCCCCAGAGGGTATGGGGCTTGTGTAGTAAGTCCCTGTAGATGATTTTAACGACTTCGGCTTTTACTCAGAGTGACATGGGAACCTATTGAAGGATTTTGAGCAGAGGAGGGGTCTAACAAATGCTAGTCCTGTCTGACTGTTGAAATGATAAATCTGGTTACAGTGTTGCAAACAGGCCATAGGAGAACAAAAGTAGACACCAGGAGTACTCTTAGGAAGACACTGCAGTATCGTATGTAGGGGCTGATGGTGATCAGACTTAGGTAACAGTGATGCATGTGGGAACAAATGGTGAAGATAGCAAATCTAAAAGGATTTGTCAGTGGATTGGATGCGGAATGGGAGAGAAAGAAAGGAATCAAGGAAAACTCAAGGGTTTTTGGCGTAAGCAACTGGAATGGAGTTGCCATAACTGAGATAGGGAAGGCTATAGATGGAGGAGATTTGAAGGTGGAGAATAAGGAGAATTTTGGAAATTTGGTGTGTAAGCTATTTGCTAGACATTTTATGTGGCAATATTAAGTAAGCAATTGAATACGTTAAGTCTCAAGTTCAGGAAATAGGGCTGGGCTAGAGACATAAATTTGGGAGTTATCAGCAAATAGATGGTTAAATACAAAATTTAAATATTTAAAGCCTTGAAGCGATAGGAGATCACCAAAGGAGTTGGAGTTAGACCTTCCCAGGTGGAAGAGAAAAGGACCAGAGACTAAGCCCTGTATATCTCAAACATTAATAATTTGGAGAAAAGAGGAAGAATCAGAAAAGGAGATAGAGAACATACAAACCACTGAAGTAGGAGAAAAAGTCTGGAGTCCCAGAAGCCAAATGAAGAATGTGTATAGTGGAAGAGGACAGGATCCACCTTTCGAAATCCTGCTGAGAGCTTGAGTAATATGATGATTAAGAATTGACCTTTGGCCGGCCAGGCGCGGTAGCTCACGCCCGTAATCCCAGCACTTTGGGAGGCCGAGGCAGGCGGATCACTTGAGGTCAGGAGTTCGAGACAAGCCTGACCAACATGATAAAACCCGGTCTTTACTGAAAATATGAAAATTAGCCGGGCGTGGTGGTGCATGCCTGTAATCCCAGCTACTCAGGAGGCTGAGGCAGGAGAATCACTTGAACCCGGGAGGCAGAGGCTGCAGTAGCCGAGATTTCACCACTGCACTCCAGCCTGGGTGACAGAGCGAGACTCTGTCTCAAAAAAAAAAAAGAATTGACCTTTGGATTTAGCAACATGGATGTCATTAGTGATCTTGATTAATGTAATTCTGGTGGAGTGGTGGAGACAAAAGCCTGCTTGCAGTGGGTTTAAGAAACAATGTGAGGAGAAGAATTGGAGTCAATGAGAATGAATAATTACTTTGAGTTTTGTTTCAAAGGAGAGGAAAAGAATGGGGCACACCTGATAAGGGTATGAGGTCCATAGTGGATTTCTAGAAAGATATATGAATAATAGCATGTTTGTATGCCAATAGAATTTTCCATTAGAAAGTGAAATATTGATAAAGAGAAGAAGGGGAAACCTTCTAGGTGGTGCCTTTGAGAAGTAGGGGGAATAGGACTTAATTAATACATAAGTGGAAGATTTGGCTTTAGATAGGAGCATGGATAGTTGATCTATGGTCATAAGTGGAAAGACAGAATGTAACCTGAGATGCCTTAGATGGACTGATATCGTGGTGAGAGACTGCCAGTGTTTTCTTATGTTTTTGTTTGTTTGTTTGTTTGTTTTTGGGGTTTTTTTTGTTTTTTGTTTTTTCCTTTTTTGAGACGGAGTCTCTCCCTGTTGCCCAGGCTGGAGTGCAGTGGCGCGATTTTGGCTCACTGCAACCTCTGCCTCCCAGGTTCAAGCGATTCTCTGACCTCAGGGTCCCAAGTAGCTGGGATTACAGGCATGCGCCACCATGCCCGGCTAATTTTTTGTATCTTTAGTAGAGATGGGGTTTCACTATGTTGACCAGGCTGGTCCCGAACTCCTGATCTCTTGATCTGCCCACCTCAGCCTCCCAAAGTGCTGGGATTACGTGAGTGTGAGCCACCACACCCGGCCCAAGTGGGCCTTTTCTTATCACCACTACCTGATATCTTTCCCTCTCTGTGCTCTTCCAGCAATTGCCCACCCAAATCTTAGGCCCAGCTGACTTTGGAGAACTCCAGTTGAACCTTTGCCTTTTACTGGAATGGAGCAGTCTCTGCAAGAGGGGTTGGTGGAAGTAGGAAGCAAAAAAATTGAGAAAAGAAAGTAAGAAGAGGAAGTGTTTGATAGGGAGAATTGTTTTTCAAGAGGGCTATATTTTTATTTTGAACAACATCCATTTGTTTGATAAATATATCATTATCTTCTATGTGTGGGCATTGTGCTAGCGATGCTACAATGATGAGAAGATAGAGGGAGTCCCTGCCCTCATGACACTTAGAGTTTAGTGTCTGAGCATAGTCTGAACAGCATTGTGATACGCTGACTCCTGTTAAGTGCAGTGCCTGTTATCATCCCTACCCAATGGTTTGGCTTCACTTATAATTGCCTAGAGTCATTTTGGTATTTTGATGGTTGATGGATGCCAGCACCCCACAAAACTCTCTAAGATGCTATGAGGCCTGGCGCGGTGGCTCAAGCCTATAATCCCAGCACTTTGGGAGGCCAAGACGGGCAGATCACGAGGTCAGGAGATCGAGACCATCCTGGCTAACACGGTGAAACCCCGTCTCTACTAAAAATACAAAAAAAAAAAAAAAAAACTAGCCGGGAGAGGTGGTGGGCGCCTGTAGTCCCAGCTACTCGGGAGGCTGAGGCAGGAGAACAGCGTGAACCCGGGAGGCGGAGCTTGCAGTGAGCTGAGATCCGGCCACTGCACTCCAGCCTGGGCGACAGAGCGAGACTCCGTTTCAAAAAAAAAAAAAAGATGCTATGAGACCACAGGATTAACTGTGATGCAGGTCACACTATGTCTTAATGCAAAGTACTTAAAGCAAATACGTCTTTTTTTCTAACATCTTATAGAGCAGTGCTGTCCAATGTAAATATGAGCCACACATATAATTTAAATTTTTCTGATGGCCACATTAAAAAAAGTAAAAAGAAATATGTGAAATAAATGTTAATAATATATTTAAAACATTACCATTTCAACATGAAATCAACATTTTAAAATTATTAATGAGATGTCACATTCTTTTGTTGTAGTTAGTCTTTGAAATCCAGTGTGTGCTAAGCCTGAAATCCTTACAGCACATTTTGATTTGGACTAGTCACATCTCAAGGGTTCAATGGCCACATGTGGCTCATGCCTGCCATCCTGGATGGCACATCTGTAATAATATATATCTACAGGGTAAGTGCTGTCCCTAGTGGAAGTAGAGCTTCAGAAGGGTTGCCTGGTCATAGGACCTGGCTTCCGGCTTCCAGGGAAGGAGTGACTGCTAGATATTAGAACTTAGTTTCTAATATCTTGTCTGTTTGTTGTGTGAGATTCTGTGTAGGAAAAATGGTCCTAGACTTTGCAAAACACCAGTGACTGGCTTTGTCCTTTTTAGAGAACAGATCAAAGTAATTTCAATCCAGAATTGAAAGCTGAATTTGGGGATAAATGTCAGATTATGTTAGATGTCACAGATAATTTAAAAATATTTAGCAGGTTTCCTATGCAACAATTTATCTGTAGAAAATTTAATATAGTTTTTATATTCCAAAGGAAGGTCTTACTTCGTTTCCAATTCTATAGCTGCTGCCCAAAGATAACATTTATGTGAGAAGTTAAGGAAGTAAAGGATGATTCCCTTGAGCTCCAGTTCCTAAATAGCTGAGAAAAACAAACATTCTGAACATCCCCTTTAGCAACTTTGGCAGGGCTGGGCTCCTGTCTCCACACAAGGTGTCCTGGGGCATTGCAGGGGCTCCAGCCTTACGCCTGGCTTTTGCAGGGAGCCTGCCCTTTGCTAAATTTAGCCCAACCGGCCCTATCTGTGAACAGAGAGGCTCCAGTCAAGTGAGAGAGATTGGTTCTGCTAAGGAATGTCCTGGGGAGGGGAGAGAATCACTGAGATCATTGGTATTTATGTGTATGTTTTCTCACTTGCCAGCTCAGTTGGGCCACATCAACAGAGGCCTCTGGGACACGACCAAGATTCTAACAGAGTGACTATGGGGAATGAATAGCTCATGACACACTGAGAAGGGTTTAATTGGAGATCAGTGTGAATACCACAGCAGAGTGTATCTTGGGAACTCTGTGCTCAGAGTCTAAATAAAACAAGCAGAACACCTCATTTCCCCCATTTTTCTTTTTGTTTAAAAAATGGATTTTGTTTTTTATTTTATTTTTTAATTTTTAATTTTTTAAAATAAGATATAGTCTTTCTGTGTTGTCCAGGCTGGTCTTGAACTGCTGGACTCGAGGGATCCTTCTGCCTCAGCACCCGCAAAGGGCTAGGATTACAAGTGTGAGCCACCAGGCCGGGTCAGATTTTTTTAGAGCAGTTTTAAGTTCATAGCAAAGTTAAGCAGAAGAGCCAGAGATTTCCCATTTACTGCCTGCCCCTACATACATACCCGTGTATATACAGCCTCCCCCACTATCAAAACCCAAAGATGTCTCATTTTAATGTATCTTTTCTCGGGTTCTTAAGCTTAGTGTTGACCAGAAATACCTCTTATTATGATTCATGCATCTGACTACCTTTGGGAAAACTAACATTTATTGAACACCCACTATATGTCAAGTTTTTTTTTTTTTTTTTTTTTACATCTTTTCATTTACTAACCTGAAAGGTAGGGGTACTAACACCATTAAAAAAAAAAAAACTAACAACAGAAGGAAATGAAACTTAGGTTAAAGTGATTTATCTCTAGAATACAGAGCTGAACTATGTGAAACTGTAAAACATGATTGAATGTCTCCATTTTTATATGGTTCAACCTGATGGAATGTGAGAGGGCTCATATTTGAACCCAGACCAATTTAGTTCTAAAGCCTATACTTTGCATTGTACTGTACCACTGCCCTAAAATTTCTAGAATAGCACTGGATTCTTTATTTTCCCTTGGGGGTGCTGTAGTTTCACATAGATGTAGATTTATATCCCTGCTCCCTAGAAAACTAGAACTGGGATGCTTAGAGAAAGAGCAAACCAAGGTATGGTATATCTTGAGTTAGAGTAGGAGTTGAGTTGAGTAGGAGCCTAGGTTTAGAGACTAAAGCTAGGAGTTACATGATGGACCCGCACTGATTTGTGTATCTTCTGCTATTTATGTCTGCCACCTGTGTGCATTTCCATACAGCTGTCTGATTCTGGGTTCTCTTTTGTTTGTTACATGCTATGATAATCATTGGTTTAGTTACCCCCATAGGCTGTAAATTCTCTGAAGACTGATTCTGTCTATCTTGCTCTTTCTAGTACCTATTAAAGTGTCTGCACATACAAAGTAGGTGCTTACTAAGTATTTTATGAAAAAACAAATGAATAAACAAGTGATACTATCTCAGCTACTCTGTCCTCTGCCCGATGACCACTGTCTCTGTCTTTGCCTCTGTCTCTTTGTCTACACACACACACACAAGCTGTGTCTATCCAAACACCTAATCTCCTTAGCACTCATCCATGGCCTCAGTGCTTACTCAGACATGGATGTCTGTGTTTGTCTAATCAAGGTAAACCAGGCTGGGAAAGGATTGGTATTTCTTTGAAGCTTTTACTAAGGACTGACATAGGTTGGGCTTAAAACATGACCTGAACAGAGCAGTTTTGCCATTTGAATATGGAGCCTCATATTGAATAAACTGAAACTTTTCCACTTGGTTTTTTCCATCTCTTTGGAGAACAAGACTGGACACTAAAGCAGGCTCTGGCAGGAGAGTGTCCTGGTCTTGCAGATTCTTCTGGTTGCTAAGGCTGAGGACACAGCCCCGCTGTCCTTTCTTTGGCAACGAAGGACACTTGTCACATGTTGGGGTGACTTATGTTTCTAATTTGGGACTTAACTGCACTAGTAAAAGACAGCAAATGTGGAATCTCTAGAAAAGTAGAGATTGTGCATCTGAATCAAGGCTTTCTTCCACTTCACATTAAAGTCAAAAAAAATGCTTTGCATTTGAACACCTTCTGCTTGGTGGCTAGGTGTCTCACAGAAGCGTAAAAGATGAGTAATGCAGGTGGTGTTATCGTTCTTACGGGCAAGAAGGAGAGGCTGTACTTCAAGTTAGTTGTATAAAAACATAAAGCTTTGGGGACGACTAGTTTAAGGTCACACAGGGAGTTAACGTTAGTCAGATGTTTAGACCCACTAAGGCTTCATTTTTGCTCTAAAACTTATGAATGGAGAGAAACTCCATTTATTAAAGAATTCACTAGAAAGCCACTAAAATGTATTTCTAGGGATCCTGCAATGACCAGTCCTTTGTCTTTTGGTCCAGACTGATAGAGTCCCTTCTGAAAATGCTCAGTGCTTCTCCCTGTTTTATAGAGTTATGACCTTGCCCCATTGATGTCAGAGAAGCCTAGAGAAGAAACTCACTCTGCATACAAAAAATATGTAAATACTACACTTTTCGTAGAAGAGATAAGATTCTAAAAATGAAAGGTTTGAAAATAAAACCCATTCACTAATAGTTGCTTTTCACTTTGGGTGAATAATCAGGAGTTACATCAGGGTCTCCCTATAAGAGGGAGTCTTATCTCTTATAGGGTCTTATCTGCCTATAAGATTTTGAAACTCTTCCTCCTGCTAAATTATTTTTTTAAAATTCCTTTAGTTTACATAATTGATTAGAATGGGATTCGGTCATGTTGATTTTTGTCCCAAATAAAGACTCTTTTGTGGAATGCCAGCTCCTCTCTGGCTTGCTTCCTACTATCTTGCAAAGGTGCAGTACCCATTTCCTTCACTCACTGACCTTAAAGCAACTCTGATTACACGTAGAGCTCCTTGAGGTCAAGGACAATGATGCCAAGAAAAGCATTTAGGTTTTGGCAATCTTTAATCTCCAATACTTTTTTGTCAACTTTATCAATGAATGTGTGCTGGTATGCCATCAAGGTTTTTTTAAAAAACTATTTATATATATATTTTTATTTTTATTTATTTATTTATTTATTTATTTATTTATTTATTTATTTGAAACAGAGTCTAACTCTTGCCCAGGCTGGAGTGCAGTGGCGCGATCTCGGCTCACTGCAACCTCCACCTCCTGGGTTCAAGCAATTCTCCTGTCTCAGCCTTCTGAGTAGCTGGGATTACAGGCGCCTGCCACCAGGCCCGGCTAATTCATGTATTTTTAATAGAGATGAGGTTTCACCATGTTGGCCAGGCTGGTCTCGAACTCCTGACCTCAAGTGATCCACCCACCTCAGCTTCCCAAAGTGCTGAGATTATAGGTGTGAGCCACCGTGCCTGGCCTATTATTATTTTTTGAATGTCTGCTCTTAGCCCAGCAGCAAACTTTGAAGGATATAAGCTTGTAGATGAGTTGAAATGCATACACATGAATGCACAAATGTGAAGTTACATGCCAAAACAAAAATGTAAGTCATCAGTTCAAGAGTGATAACAAAGTGTTTATTCCAGAAACTTGTACTAAGAGTTATTGTGAGCAAAGAACTTTTCTAAAACCTAGAAGGGGAAGCAGACATTTTAAATAAGCAATGCAAGGCAGAGACGGATGAGCGCTATAATAGAGGTAAACATCAGATGACCTCGTATGAATCCTGGTTTACTAAGGACAATCTTGATTTTTGCCTGTTGCCCAGAGGTAGTTCTTTGTACTTAGCACGTCTTTGTACTATCAGAAGAGTCTCAGTTATTAAATTATAGTCATATAAATTATAAACTAAGTACAGTCGAAGTGAAAACAAATTATTAGTTCTGACTGGGAGGTTGGGGAAAGGTGTGTATAGGAGAGAATGTTTGAGCTGAACCTAGAAGAACAGATTTAGAAAGAGAAACCATCATAGGCTGAGAACAGTTCAGGCAAAGCCTTGGTGGCCTCCAGGGATGCTTGTATGATTGATTTCTCAATCAATAAATGCACTTGTCTTTAATGGAGAGTAGCGCCGCCAATGGCTAGCGAGGTCTTAGAAATTATCTCACCATGAACTATCATCACTCAGAACTTTAGTTGTCAGAAAAAATGGCTGCCGGATAATGACTGATGTCATCGTCATCCTGTGTCAGATCAGAGGGCACAATTCAAGCTGGGTAAGGTGAGCAGGTGAAAGGGAGAGCAAGAGAGTGAGTGAAACAATGTGAAAGTTGAAGAGACTAAAGGATGATAAGAGGTGAAAGGAGAGAACTGTGCTTTTATTGGTTCAATCTGCCCAATTAAAGAAGTTGCAGTTCCTCTTTAAACAAATGTTGTTTTTAATTTATTTCTGCATGTCTTCTTTCCTTCCCGTGACCCATACTCTGTTGTATTCTGAGTCTCCCAAGTTTGAGACGTGCCTAGAGGGAGGTTTAATTTTCTTTATCCCTCAGTATTGGGAAACAGACTCTGCACCACTGAGTCTATGTAAGTCTGGTGGCTGAAAGAAGCTGCCATAGGGAGCCAAATTTTCATTGCTATCTATGACCTGAGTTTAGGTAATTCCAGAAATGAAAATGAAAAAACAAAAAAGAATATGGACATTTACTTTTTTGGGATGAAAATGCCCCTTTTGACTTCTCATTATGTAAATTTGAAAATTTTCAAATATAAACAAAGACTATGAGAATAGTACCTCCCGATGTACGTGTCCCATTTACCAGGGAGCCGTGTTCCCATCACTCACCTTCAAAGGTTCCCAACATTTTGCTGCTGTTTCCAGTGATCTCCCTGTACTGTTCTTTCCCCATCTTGTCCTCCTCCACCCCTTACAGCGACTCTCTGACATCATATAATTTTATTTGGAAAGATATCAGAATGTAACCCTCACAGCGAAGGCTTTGTTTTTAAACATAACCACAATACTATTATTGTACCCAAAACCTTAAAAATAATTCCATAATACCATCTAATACTGGGTGCATACTCAATTTTCCCTCTAAAACGTTCAGCTTAAGATCCGGAGATTTTAAGTCAGTATTTCTGATCTCTAATGTAGTGCACAGGAGTAGGATGTTTAGCCCTTCTTACCTGAGAGCATGAGCAGTAGAAGAGGAGGCTGGAATACTAAAGTGCATGCGATCTTTCATTGTCAATGGGTCAATAATATACCTATTAGAGAACACTCTTAGCTTAAAACCGAAAAAGTCCACAGGGCGCAGTGGCTCACCTGTAATCCCAGGACTTTGGGACGCTAAGGCGGGTAGATCACGAGGTCAGGAGATCAAGACCATCCTGCCTAACACGGTGAAACCCCGTCTCTACTAAAAATACAAAAAACTAGCCGGGCGAGGTGGCGGGCGCCTGTAGTCCCAGCTACTCAGGAGGCTGAGACAGGAGAATGGCGTGAACCCAGGAGGCGGAGTTTGCAGTGAGCCGAGATCATGCCACTGCACTCCAGCCTGGGCAACAGAGCAAGACTCCATCAAAAAAACAAAAACAAAACAAAAACCTGAAAAAGCATTTATTTATTTATTTATTTATTTATTTATTTAATTTGTTTATTTGAGACGGAGTCTCGCTCTGTCACCCAGGCTGGAATGCAGTGGCGAGATCCGCTCATTGCAACCTCCACCTCCCAGGTTCATGTCACTCTCCTGCCTCAGCCTCCCGAGTAGCTGGGACTACAGGTGCCCGCCACCACGCCCCGCTAATTGTTCGTAGTTTTAGTAGAGATGGGGTTTCAGCATGTTAGTCAGGATGGTCTCGATCTCCTGATCTCGTGATCCACCTGCCTCAGCCTCCCAAAGTGCTGAGATTACAGGCATGAGCCACCGTGCCTGGCCCTTATTTTTTAGTTTTTTTGAGGTGGAGTTTCGCTCTGTCACCCTGGCTGGAGTACATTTTTTATTTTTTTGAGGTGGAGTTTCACTCTGTCACCCCTGCTGGAGTACAGCGGCACAATCTTGGCCCACTGCAACCTCTGCCTCCCGGGTTCAAGCGATTATCCTGCCTTAGCCTCCCGAGTAGCTGGGATTACAGGCACCCACCACCCCACGCGGCCAATTTTTGTATTTTTAGTAGAGACAACATTTCGCCAGTTTGGCCAGGCTGGTCTCAAACTCCTGACCTCAAGTGATCCGCCCACCTCAGCCTCCCAAAGTGCTGGAATTACAGGCGTGAGCCACTTCACCCAGCCAAAAATGAGAATGCCTTTTAAAGACTTCAGATAAAAAGTTTTCCATATAATCTCACAGCATTATCTATCGCCTTCTCATTCAACAAACATATCATTGTTACTCCACTTCTGCCTCTTGTCATCTATTCCTTATTTGTTCTCTTGTTGGTTCACTCTTTCAATGCTTTTACTGCACACAGAGGTGTGAGACACTGCGAGGACCTCAGATTAGTCACAGTTGCCGGTTATTTGTTTTCGTTGTTGTTGTTGTTTTGAGACAGAGTCTCACTCCATAGCTCAGGCTGGAGTCCAGTTGCGCCATTTCGGCTCACTGCAAGCTCTGCCTCCTCGGTTCAAGCCATTCTCCTGCCTCAGCCTCCGAGTAGCTGGGACTACAGGCACCCGCCACCTCGCCCGGCTAATTTTTTTGTACTTTTAGTAGAGACGGGGTTTCACCGTGTTAGGCAGGATGGTCTCGATCTTCTGACCTCGTGATCCACCCACCTCGGCCTCCCAAAGTGCTGGGATTACAGGCGTGAGCCACCATGCCCGAGCTGCCGGTTATTTGTATCAGACATTGTGCTGGGTACTTTATAAAAATTCATTTATTCCTCACTACAAACTTTGAGGTAATTTTTGCAACCCCTATTTTATAAATGAGGAAATTAGGTTGTAAAAGGTTAAGTAATTTACACAAAAATGTCCCCCAGTTAGGAAGTGGCAGAAAGGTATGTGAACCTAGGTTTACTTATCCTGAAATTCCTGCCCCAGCATGACAACGCTGAGAGGCAGTATCTTAATAACCAGTACACCTGGCTAGTTCTGCCACACCATCATTACCTCTGTCCTTAGGGAGTTTGCAATTTAAAAGGGTAAATAAGAGCTGTAGAAATATGAAGCATTTACACAGGATGACAGTGTTGCAGTATGAAAAGAAATTTGAAAGCTCATAATGTCATCATCATGAGAAATTACTTTTAATTTGGAGAGATAAAGTAAGGCTTCACAGGGGACATGGCATTTAAACATGAAGCTGAAGGGCACACAATGATGTGGCACTGAGAAGCATAGGGCATGTTTGGGAAATCCAGTTAGGCTAGCAGATAATGATGGAGATAAAGCTGGATAGGTAGATTGAGGTCAAATTTTGAATAGACTCTATTATCAGGCCAGTTGTGTAAAATTTAATTGCTGTACAGTTAAAAATCTTTAAAAGGTTTTTTCTTTCTTTCCTTTTTCTTCCTTAGCTGGACCTGTATCACATATTAAATGCTTTTTGAACAGAGGGAATGAAATAACCAGAGCTATGCTTTAGGAAAAAATTAAGCAGTAGAGGGACTTAGGTTGGGGAAACCAGATATGAGACTATTCATGTACTCCAGTCCTAGGAAGGAGGAAGAAATACCTAATATAGAGTGGTAACCCGGGAGGGTCGGGGAGAGGGCTGAACACCAGGGGCAAGATTGGAGAGAGATTTTGAAATATCCAGTGATGAGTAATCTCTGTTAGAGGAACTTGAAGGCAACACATTTGCCAAACACTTTCTAAGTGTATATTTAATTTAAGTATTATCATTTCATTATAAACTTAAGTATTATCATTTCATTATAAACTTCCTAGGGCCTTTTGAAACATTTTCATAGCCACTTCATCGAAATACAATTCACATACCATTACAAGTCACCCATTTGAAGTGTAGAATTCCCTACACACTGGTGTTTTAGTATATTGAGTTGTGCAGCAATTATTGCAATGAATTTTAGGACAGTTATCACTCTAAAAGGAAACCCTGACCCATCAGCCATCAGCACCGAATTTCCCTACTCCCCCAGCTGCAATCAACCACTGATCTATGCTTTGTGGATTTACTTATTCTGGACATTTCATATAAATGAAATGATACAATATGTGATTCTTTGTGACTTGTGACTGCCTTTCTTTCATTTACCATATTTTCAAGGTTCATCCATGTAGTGACATGTACCATTCCTTTATATGGCTAAATAATACTTCATTGTACAGATACACCACATTTTGTTTATCCAATCATCTGTTAATGGATGAAGTTTTAAAAATTGTTCTAGAACTTTGCTGTATTAAATATTTATGCTTGAAGGAAGTGAGCTACCAAATGGTACTTGTACATTTGGGTTGTATAGCAGTTTCACTCTTGATACCGTATTTCCTTATCTATCATGTCTCTACCCCTCTATATCTTACTTACCCATTAAATCTTACTTGGGAACTTGAACCATATCTGAACTCCCTCACCAAACATCACCGTTAGCATTTTAAATTCATACCTTCGTGTTTTGCTCTCATCCTCTCAACTGGATTGCAGACATACCAAGTATAAGAAATACACATCAGACATCTCCATTATTCCTTACAGGACCTCTGAATCCCTTCCAACACTAAGAGAGTTGCTAAGTATGGAGAATCAATCCTTTAAGAGTCCAAATGGATTTGTTAACACTCCCTGGCGATGACTACATTGTATTCGATTGAAACTTCTCATTCCACTACTTGCAGAAATGTCTTGTGGAATATTAGTATTACATAGGAGGCAGTGTGCAAACTATTGACCAAGTTAGAATAATAGATAATAACCAGCATTTGATGATGAAATAATTAATTTTGGATTAAGATTTTAAAAAATTGATTAGGAAAAGCTATTTCTCTTTGTTTTTATAAAAAGTAGTTTTTAAGGATTCACTCTGCCATGGCTTCTATTGGGGCAAGATTTTGAAAATAATACTTTTTAAAAAGATAGCCATATTGTGGATTATATGAGCCACGGAACAAGTGATTGAATTAAACTTGAAGCCTTGGAAAGGAGTCAGCTAATTGGTTACTGCTGGTTGCTTCTAACCTAATCCTATTTTGAACTTTGCAGTAAACACCAGTGTGGAAATCATTTCAGTAGAATCCTGTATTTAACATGGATTGGTGTTAAGACTCTGGTCAAGTGATGTTTCCAGAAACAAAACAAGCTGTGGACACAGAGAAAGTCTAACTAAACACAGTTAATCCATAAACTTGTTAGCCCTGTGCTGTAGTTCTAGGTACTAACATTATAGTAAAAGTTTAATTTCAGCTTCATCATTGAAACTTTTTCTTGAGTTAGATGGGTGAATACTCCTTTGGAGGCATGAAGAAAGAGAAGTGCTTTCTCTTCCCATCTACCCTTTCTTGAGTATATAAATTTCCTTAGATATCTTGACAAAGAGCCAAGAAGACTTGGTGATAAAATAAGCAAATGCAGTTAATTTGGAATCTACTTATGTTATACTTAGAATTTAGCAATTTACACATGAATATTTACTAATGGAGAATGAATAAATATAGCTATATGATGATTTTTCTATAGAAAGAAGGTGCAAGAAGGTTAGACTTTGATGTAAGATGCTGTAAACTGGTTTGTCCTTGCATTTTCATGGGGTAAGAGTTTATAGTACTTGTGAAATTAAATCACTTTGATCCACTGAAATAATTGATTATAATATTCAGGATTTAATCTTGTGGAGATAAAGCCATTTTAGCAGTTCTGTGTGAGACTCATAAACTTTATTATCTATTTGAATAGACTTTTTCATTTTCCTTTTCTACTTACTGCCTTTACCTTGGAGGTAAATTATTGCTTTTACCTTGAAACCCCTTCTGGATTTCAGCTATCCTAGTCAGAGTGGGTAAATTGTTATTGTTTTTATAGTTAATAATAGTTATCATTTTCTGAATGCTGACTGCATGCCAGGCACTGTGCAATGTGATTTTTGTGCATTATTTCATTTAGTCTCCCTAACATCCTTTGTAGATTAATATCATTGTTATCTCCTTGATAGATGAGGTGAATGAGGCACTTAGAGAGGGCAGGTGACTTGTCAAGCCCTCTTCTCGCCTTCGCCTATGTTCTTGACCATTATACTTACTGCCTCCATATATTATTACAAGACTAACTTCAGGCAGCACATTCTCTAATTCTACAATTTACCACATTCTACAAAATCAGACAAAACTGGGCAGTGTTTCCTGAGCTGGTCTCTCTGGTAAAAGGCTAAAGCAATAGTGGAGGGTTGGTTTCAGTTACGGCTTTTACCTTGGAGGTAATCCTTCTGGATTTCAATTTCCTTGTCTTTAAGAGAACTAGAACACAGAAATGCTAAGGTCTTCAAATCTGTGAATCTTTGGCAAAATTGGTCGAAGCATTGACTTCATTTTCTTCAGTAGAATTTAGAACAGATAGAATCTACTAATTTATGTCCTCCATTTTTCTTCCTTTAGATCTAAGTATTTTTCCTGGTAAGCCTGAGGTCTCTGACTGGCGCTAGTCAGCCTGGACATGAAGAGACAGTGAATCCAGGTTGTTGAACAGCTGTGTGCAAGGCATTGTTCTATGCTTATCATGCACATTGTCTCATTTAATCTTCACAGAATCCCTCGTGAATACTTATCTTCATTAAAAAAGAAAGCAACCACACTATACTTACAAGAAAACTGAGGCTCATAGTGATTAGTTAACCTGCCCAAGGTCACCTAGCAGGAAAGTGATAGAGCCAGGATTTGAACTTAATTCTTTCTGGCCTTAGGTTGGTTTCATAGTGCCTCTCACATTCCCTGTTGTTTGTTTATTTTTATTTGAATATTCAAAGATTCCTCATGCAAAAATAGTATTAATCGTACGGGACTTTTCAGGGAACTTTCTGTTGATCAGTTTATACCTGATAGAGATTCCTTATGTCACATCATGAGACTGAGAACTAGGCAGAGGGCATCGATATAGCTCCAGTCGTTGGAGACCTCATGTATTTTTAGATATGAGATTTTTAAAAAATCTGCTCAAGCAGTTTTGGCTTATCTGAGGTGGTTTAGCATATCCAGACTTTTCTGATTTATATAAATTAGCCAAGCATAGGAGTATCATTGATAATAACATTTCATAATTATAGATTCCATTTTCTTTCATATGAGATTTAAATAGCTTTTTGCCCATTCTTTGTCATTTTCCAGGTGGAGAAGCCTTAGCAGAATTTTACCCAAGGTCACAGAAGTGAATCAGTTGGTGGCAGAAATAATAATAAACTTAGGAGTCCTCTTTCTCAGCACCATACCCTGAACACTGAATCCACTTGAAATAATATGGTCTCATGGAAAGCAAACTGCTGTTCCCAAATGATAATGCTGTTGTTCTTGATGATGATGGTGATAATATTATTATAATTAAAATTTTAATTATATCTGCATTAGAAACACTGTCCTAAGTCCTTTACATGTATTAATTTATTTATGCCTCACAATCCTCTAAGGTAGGTTTATGAATGAGGAAGATACAATTATCTGCATATTACAGATGAGGAAATTGCTCCCTCTCTGCATTTGCCACATAATTGAATGCATATTCCTTCACCTCTATGAAGGGCCTCTAAGCTTAGGGACCATTTCTTATGAAGACATTTGAATTCCTTTAAGTATTGACCACAAAGCTGGGGACATAGCAACAGTTTATCAAATCTTCTATTTTACCGATTGATCAATTGGTACAGATGAATTATTCTCACAGTGCCAGGCCATGAAACTGATATAGAGATCTTGGACTTGTTCCTCATACAAAATTGAAATATGCTTGTTTCTGTTTGTTAATCTTTTGGTATTTGCATTGCAGAATAAAATACAGGGTACTCAATTCAATTTAAATTTCAGATAAACAACAAACAATGTTTTAGCATTTAAGTTATGTCTCAAATATTGCAAAGGATATACTTCTAATGAAACAAATTATTTGTTGTTTATCTGAAATTTAAATTGAACTAGGTATCTTATATTTTTATTTGCTAAATCTGGTAATGCTATCTAGTGTTCATAAAATAATAACTTTAAAGGATATCCTGAAAAGACAGGGCTGTCATTTTCTTCTTACATGCTATAATGTAAGCCTTGAAGAAATTAGGATATTTTCATCTCACTGGATCTGAACCAATGTTCTAACCTTAGTCAAAAGGTACCTGCTTATGAGGGGAACAAATATTCTTTTCAGTATGTCACTAGAAACATACTAGTAATATAATGTAAAATGCCTTGAGTCCAACTGCCTTCCAATTCTAAAATTCTTTAATTCTAAGTAACTCTCAAATATCTAAACCAGGTTTCTACTTTTCCCAATTAGTATTTGTGTTTCAACCACCCTGCATGGAAACATGGGTTATGAAATGTCTTCACAAGTATGGTAGGCAATATGCTGCTATTGTGTGTTGCCTTGGACTTCTAGAAGTCTAGGTGGTTATTATATGGTGGTAGTAAAGTAAAATCCTCCCTACTGTTTTAGTACCCACAATACTACTTTTCATACTTTAGCTACTGGACCTTCAGTCTCTCTGTCAACCTCTGATCTAAAGACTTCTTTACTTTTTTAATTAATAACATTCTTCTTGCCTAATACTGTATTATGGACTTCATCAGGGATGGGACTAATTCATCTTTGTATGCTGAGGTTTAAACTGAAATAAAGTAATCCCTCAACTAACATTTTGCAGAGTCCTCCATAGGTTCCCCCACAAACCTTTCCCTATTTTAGTTAATAGAATGCATTCCCACCGACATGCTAGAAATTTCAGCATTGTCTTTGGTCCTCCCTCCAGTCTAATCTGAATCTCAAAAGTCATCAAGGCCTGTGGCTTCTGTCTCTAAAACGTCTTTTGAGTCTTTCTCCCTGTACCTCTTGTCCTTAGACAGTCCCCCTCCCTATTCTGGTCAGTTGCCCCTGACCCACCCATCTTCTTCATAATTCCTTCTTCAACATGGACCTGATCATGGCAATACTTTGCTTAGAGCTCCCTGATGAGTCTTTGATCTCTACTGATTATTATCCACTTTTTTTTTTTTTTTTTTTTTGAGATAGAGTCTGGCTCTGTCACCCAGGCTGGAGTGGAGCAGCATGACCTTGGCTGACTGCAACCTCCACCTCCTGGGTTCAAGCGATTCTCCTGTTTCAGCCTCCCAAGTAGCTAGGATTACAGGTGTGCATCACCACGCCCAACTAATTTTTGTATTTTTAGTAGAGACGGGGTTTCACCATGTTGGTCAGGCCCTGACCTCAAGTGATCCGCCCACCTTGGCCTCCCAAAGTGCTGGGATTATAGGCGTGAGCCACCATGCCCGGCCTATCCAGTTGTCTTAGCAGGATTTTCACAAACTAGTTGCAAACTATTTTCTATACTCCTTACCCACACTAAGCCACTTAACCTGCACCAGACACACTGGGGATGGTTTTATTTCCTTATTTCTGTTTCCCCAAATCTTACTTGTTGCTTCCGCACCTCAATAATAATTAATTGTTCCCTGTGTAACTTTACCATCAGAGTCCCCTCTCACCTTAAGCAAACCTAATTTGTAAAATTCCAATTTTATGATAAAAGCATTGTTTTTAAAAATGTTTACAACCAAATTTCTTTAACTAATTAAATCCCCAGGCATTTAAAAGTATTATTCTATTACTATAATTCTATTAAAAGTATTATTCTAGCAATTTGGTTTTCAGGAACAATCTGTATTAGTTAGGAAAAATTTATTTTAATACATACTCTGTCCTGCAATGGTTTAGAGAATGAATAGGCTTGAGCAGTGTTCATGATCCAGGGGTAATGATGAATAGATTGGGAAAATCGATAAGTAGCTCAGGGGAAACCCTGAAACTGTACAGTTTATTCTTCCTTGACTAGATTGCTGATCCAACTAAATAGCTAACTATGTCAAGGGTCACGAAGACGACAGAGATGAGGTGAGAGGCTGTAGACCAAGGCAAGACTCAAATAGGAACCTGGATCCAGGATAGAGGGTCTGTGGCAGTTAATAACAATTAATGCCTGTGTGCTTTTCAGAACATTGAGCTGAAGGTTGAAGTGGAGAGCTTGAAACGAGAACTCCAGGACAAGAAACAGCATCTGGATAAAACATGGTGAGTTGTAATTTTAAGCTCTGGTCCTTTCCAGAGTCTGGCTTGCTAATCTGAGAGCAAGAGATTTGGAACCAAATTCCTTAACCTATCTATGGCATTTTAATCCTGTGTCTGATTCAGGAACTGAAACAATAGACTTTCATATGCTGTGTTTCCCTTGGACACTCTGTTTATTACTAGGTCAGATAGACCTTGCCATAAGTTGGTAAATCCACCAGACCTAAGATTGCAAACTTCCTTTTAGTCAGCAATCAATTAAACAGAAACAATGAAAGTTTCCACTTTTAGTAGAGGCAAATGCAAATAAGCTTTATAAAAAGTATCAGTCAGCCTATAATAACATCAAGGGCTGAGGTAACCTTTGGGGAAAATGGGCACTCTCACACACTACCAGTGAGTGTAAATTGTGACAACATTTTTAGTATGTGTGCTACCTATTATAGTAAAAAAAGGAGGATTTCCTTTGATCAAACAATCCCTAGAAGGAATCTGTTTCTTATAAATAAAAGCACTAGTGTGAAAGGATAAATGTATAAGGATGTTTATTGCAACATTAGTTGTAATGGCAAAAAACTAGAAACAATTACCAATCGATTGAATAAATTTTGATTGAATAAATTTTGGTATTACTACACTGTGGACTATTATGCAATTATTAAAGAATGAGTTGGCTCTATATTATTGTCCTAGTGGGAATTCCTTAATTAAGTAAGGGGGAAAGGTTGCTGAGTGATATTTATAGTATATTGAGGAGGAGTGAGATCACAGTCCGTGATAGGGAGAAGACTTAATATTTTTTTAATGTACATTTGCATTGCTAAAATGGTTACTTCTATAATTTATAGTTTTTTAAAAACTTAGTGTTAAATAACAAGTATTAGAATTATTAAAAATATTTTCTGACTTCAATAAAGCTTCAGAATACAAAAATTAACGTACAAAAATCAGTAGCACTTCTACACACCAATAACATTCAAGCTGAGAGCCAAATCAAGAATGCAATCCCATTTACAATATCCACTAAAAAAAAAAAAAGTACCTTGGAATACATCTAACCAAGGAGGTGAAAGATCTCTACAAGGAGAACTACGAAACACTTCTAAAAGAAATCATAGATGACACAAACAAATGGAAAAACATTCCATGCTCATGGATCGGAAGAATCAATATCATTAAAATGGCCACACTGCCCAAAGCAATCTACAGATTCAACACTATTCCTATCAAACTACCAATGTTGTTCATCAAACAACATTGTTTGATGAACAAATGACCAAGATCAAAGCCAGAGGCATCACACTATCCAACTTCAAACTATACCACAAGGCTACAGTTGCCAAAACAGCACGTTGCTGGAAAAAAAAAAAAAAAAAAAAAGGAAAGAAAGACACATAGACCAATGGAAACAAATACAGAACCCGAAAATAAAGCCACACACCTACAGCAATCTGATCTTCGACAAAGTCAACAAAAATAAGCAGTGGGAAAAGGACTCCCTATTCAATGGTGCTGGGATAACTGGCTAGCCATATGCAAAAGAATGAAACTGGGCACCTCCCTTTCAGCACATATAAAAATTAACTCAAGATGGATTAAAGATGTAAATGTAAGACCTCAAACTATAAGAATCCTAAAAGAAAACCCAAGAAACACCATTCTGGACATTGGCCTCAGGAATTTATGACTAAGTCCTCAAAAGCAATTGCAACAAAAACAAAAAGAGACAAGTGGGATTTTTTAAAGAGTTTTGCACAGCAAAAGAAACTATCAACAGAGTAAACAGACAACCTCTAGAATCTAAAAAAGTTTGCAAACTATCATCTGACAAGGGTCTAATATCCAGAATCCATAAGGAATTTAACAATTGAACAATGAAAAACAAATAACCCCATTTAAAAAATGAGCAAAAGGGCATGATTAAACACTTTTCAAAAGAAGACATATAAATGTCCACCAAATATATGAAAAATTGCTCCACATCACTAATCACCAGAGAAATATAAATCAAAACCACAATGAGATACCATCTCACACCAGTCAGAATGGCTACTATTAAAACGTCTAAAAACAACAGATGCTGTCGAGGCTGCATAGAAATGGGAATGCTTACACGCTGTTGGTGGAAATATAAATTAGTTCAGTCACTGTGGAAAGCAGTCTGGAGATTTATCAAAGAACCTAAAACAGAACTACCATTTGACCCAGCAATCCCATTGCACCCAAATATTAATTGGATATATCCATTAATTTGGATATATCCCATTAGGGCATACATCCAAAACAAAACAAATCTATCAAAAAGACACATACACTTACATGTTCATTGCAGCACTATTCACAACAGCAAAGACATGGAATCGACCTAGGTGCCCATCAACAGTAGATTGTATTTTAAAAAAGTGTTACATGACATTTACATATATGCCATGGAATACTATACAGCCACAAAAAAAGAATGAAATAATGTCCTTTGCAGCAACACAGATGCCACTGGAGGCCATTATCCTAAGAAAATTAATGCAGAAACAGAAAATCAAATGCGGTAGCATGTTCTCACTTATGAGCAGGAGCTAAACAACAAGTACTCATGGACATAAAGATAGCAACAGTAGAAACTGGGGACTACTAGAGTGGGGAGGTGGGGAGTGGAGGAAGGGTTGAAAAACTAACTATTGGGTACTGTGCTCAGTACCTGGGTGATGGGATCATTTGTACCCCAAACCTCAGTATCATGTAATATACTCAGGTAACAAACCTACACAAATAGCCCCTGAAGCTGAAATAAAAGTTGAAAAATAAAAGAAAATAATATATAAATGCAAAAAAAAAAAAAAAAAAAACAATGTTTTCAGATTATGTCCTGGGATCAGTACACAATCAATCTGATCTGGCATTCTTTCTGTGTCTACAGTATTTCTTGATATTTAGGATGACAATCCAGCAAGTTCAGCCTATTTAAAACCAAATTAAATTACACACAATGTGCTTGTATTACTATTTAAAGGCATTAAATAGGCTAATAAATTTTAGAACAACTTACAATGACAATTAATAAATTTTGAAATTTGTGTAATGCTTTGATTTAAAAAACTTTTAAAAATGTCATTTGAATCAGGTGACATTATTCTATTTTTAAGAAATGAGAAAACTAAGGTATATTCTTCTCAAATCAGTGGCAGAACCCTCATCTTCTGTCATAAAGTTTAGGATCTTCTGACTTCAAACAGCTGTAGCGTCTTAAATAAGGCGTTCCTGGCTAATGGAGTTACTCAGAAAATGTGTAACTTCCATTCTCTATAGATTATAGTTGGCAGTTATCTACTGCACTAGCAAGAAATATGGAGTCAAATATAGATTCAAAACAAAAGTTGATGATTCCTGGGGTCTGCCTGTTTGGGGGTCTTGGGTTATATGCTTGACTTTTGTCTCTTTTGTGGCCAAGATCCTCATACCCCCCAAAAGCTATATAATGACAGAGGAGCTCAAGATAAATATAGCCCCTGGGATGGTGCTCAGTAGTGTCCACTATGCAGCAAGGAATCCTGTAATCTTTAGGGAAGCATCATTTGCCCTTCATGGACACAACCCCCTGAGACAAATACTAAAGTACCACTGGTCTTAGTGCCCCATAAGCCTATACCAGTTCAATATTGTTCTTTGTCCTGAGAACAAGAAGATGGCCCATAGTTCTCAACAAATGGCTTAAAGCAGGAATAAAACCAATAGGAATCAAAATCATTCAGCATCTGATATTGCTCCCAAATTTCTAATCCTCAGACATCTGAGGGCAGCTGTTGTTCACTATAAATAAGTTGATGATACCTTACCCGCTTCATGCTAGCGCCTGGACATTCAATCCTAGGGATATCAGAGAGGCAAAGCTCAGCCCAAATCTTGAGCTTTCATGGATTAAATGTCTCTGCATGGGACCATGGGAAAGCTGGATAGAACTCTGGATAAGTAGCCCAGATGTAGGACAGCCTACTATGGATTACTGGCTTTAAAGGAAGAGAGCATTTCTATGGCTGTCCAAATGGATATCCTGTCCCAGCAACCTAAAGGGAAAGAACGCTTGAATTTCAAATAGCAAGAAAGGCAAGGAACTAGCAAAGCATTCTAGGAGGCAGTCTCAGTGGAAGAGTCCCAGGACAGATGACAGTGAATGTGAGCCATTTGATGACTACTTGCCTTCCAAACGAAAGTTCCTCTGGAAGCTGTAAAGATAATGAAGCCACTAGGAAGTCAAGTATATACTACTTGACAAATAACACAAAGTTAGAGTTTCTCAAAGTTTGGAACTTTTTCAATCTGAAGAAGTTGAAGAGCTCAGTTCCACAGATAACTGTAGAGGGAAAAAAATGCTCAATTTTTCTTCTTATCGGTGTCACTCTGAATTACTGGAACAACCTTAATGGTTCCACTTGCTAAACTGTGTGTCTGGCTCTGACTGGCTAATGCTCTGTGGTTTTAGGGCTGATGTGGAGAATCTCAACAGTCAGAATGAAGCTGAGCTCCGACGCCAGTTTGAGGAGCGACAGCAGGAGACGGAGCATGTGTATGAGCTCTTGGAGAATAAGATCCAGCTTCTGCAGGAGGTGAGGAGTTCCCAAAGTCCATAGCTAGGGGTTCTCTTTTATTCATACTCCTTTTCCTACTGCCCTGCCTTCTGGCATTCACCTTTTCCATCTCTACTTTCTCTCTCAAATTCATCAGTGTTCCTGGGTCTTAGGGCTCCTAACCTAGTAGAAATTTTGCGGCCTCTCAGTTTTTGTTCTTTTCCCAGGAATCCAGGCTAGCAAAGAATGAAGCTGCACGGATGGCAGCTCTGGTGGAAGCAGAGAAGGAGTGTAACCTGGAGCTCTCAGAGAAACTGAAGGGAGTCACCAAAAACTGGGAAGATGTACCAGGAGACCAGGTCAAGCCCGACCAATACGCTGAGGCCCTGGCCCAGAGGGACAAGTAGGTGCCTTTGGTGCTCTTTTTGTCGCTTGTCTCTTGCCCATTCTCAAGGCATACAGCAGCTGCACTGTTCCCTTTCAAGGATTGACAGTAGGAGCTTCACTATTTCTAAGACTTTATAGGTTCACAACCAAAGTCATTCTTTTCAGGGTTGAATTTTCAATGGTATCCATTATGAAAACTCACTTAATGGATTCAGTGGGCAAATAGTGGCAAACAAGAGACGTGGATTCACTTATTCAGCAAACATTTACTGGGCACGTCACATGCCAGATACCGGGCTAAGCGCTTCAGTTACAGAAACAAAAGACCTCGTTCTTGTCACCAAGAAACATGTTACATGATTTTAGTAAGTTCCCTGATAGAAGAGCATGGAGTGCTCTGGGGAAATATTGGAGGGTCATCCATTCTACATTAAAAGAACAAGTTGTCTGCTACAGTCTGAATGTTTGTGTCCCATCCCCACCTCCCTCCCCCGCCAGTTCATGTGTTGAAATCTTAACCCTTAAGGTTAATACTTCTGCCTCCAGAAGTATTATGAGGTGGAGCCATTAGGAGGTGATTAGATCATAGACACTGGAGATGGAACCCTCATAAATGGGATTAATACGCTTGTAAAAGAGACCCCAGAGAGCTAGTTAGCCCCTTCTACCACGTGAGGATATAGTGGGAATGCACCATTATGAGCCAGAGTGTGGACCTTCACCGGACATTGAACCTGTCGGTGCTTTGATCTAGGACTTCCCAGCCTCCAAAACTGTGAGAAATACATTTCGGTTGTTTATAAGCCACCCAGTTTATGGTGTTTTGTTATAGCAGGCCAAAAAGACTAAGATAATGCCATTGAAGGTTTCCTAGAGGAAGTGAAATCTGAGCTGAGCTTTGAAGGATGAATAGGAGCTAGAATAAATAGGTAGAAATTGGATAGGGAAAGGAAATATTCTATGCAGAAGGAGAAACTATGGAGGGAAGACACAGGGAAAGGAATATTTCAAGCACTTTAAATAATTGTACATAAGTGGAGCAAGTGAGAAGACAAGTGAGAGGTAGGCTGTTTTGAGAATAGGGGTCTGATTGTGCCAGCTTTGTACACCATTATAAGGAACTTGGACTTGGTCCTGAAGGTAACTGGGCAATTGTTGAGGTCACCACCATCTACTGTCTGGGTTACTGTGGAAACTTTCTAAATGTCTGCTCTACTTCCAGTCCTGCTCCTCTCATTCAATCTCAACCTCATAATTCAGAGTAGTTCTGAAATAGACAATTCAACAACCACAATTGGCAAATAATTTAGCCTCTTAGGTGCGTAAGAGTGTGATGGCGTAAAAAGCTTTAAGGAGCTTTTAGCTAAATAGGCAAAAACCACATGTGCACACCTTGACCAATGTGATCTTTCCAAGACATAAATTTAATCGCACCATTGCAGAGCCATTTAAGAAGCTTTCCAATACCTTTAGGAGGTAAGATCCATACTCCTCATGTGGCCATCAGAGCCTTTATGATGTGACCTCTGATTTCTCCCACACTCATCACCCACCACCATTCCTTCATACTTCATTCATGCCAGGCTAGTAATAATAATAATGATGGCCAAGCTTTGTTGAGCTCTTACCGTACAGCTGAGTTCTTTATGTTCTTGTTTAACAGCCCCATGAGATATGAATTATTATACTTTATTAATGAAAAAACTGGCATTTGGAGAGTTGTGAAACATGGTTTCAGGGATTGCTGACATCCAAATCCCAACCCTGAAACCATACTGCCTCCAGAAGCATAAGAAGCTATGGCAGGTCTCCAGAATTTTGCTCTGCTTTTCCTTCTGTAGGAAACATCTGTCAACTTTTTCCCTTCTAGTGAACCTCACTAAGGCATCAATCGTCATTTCTTTGAAGGCTTTGTGATAGCAGAATGAAGTTTCTGTATTGTTTCTTTTATATATATATAGTACAATTCTCAGTATGGTGTTGTATTTGCTTTCAGATTTTCCCTTCTAGGTTCCCCACGACTGTCTCCTATTTGAACCCCAATTAAAAACAACTGAACTAAAAACCAAAACAAAACAAAACCCCAAGTAAAGCACATGCACATCTGAAAATAAATTGAGGTCACTCATATCAGATGACCTTGAGCAATTTTGGAGAGTAGGAGAACAGATCCTCTGTAGAGACTGAGGATCAAAGAGATGAGCGAGGTTTGAGGTTTAAGAAAAGTAGAGATGTTCTAGTGCAGATACCATGAGGGAATTTCATATGGAGTCCACGTTCCTCCTCCTCGTCATCATTGCAGTTTACATTTGTATAATGTTTTTAATTTTTTTGTTTTTGTTTTTGTTTTCTGAGACAGAGTCTCGCTGTGTTGCCCAGGGTGGGGTACAGTGGCAAGATCTCAGCTTACTGCAACCTCTGCCTGCCAGGTTCAAGCAATTCTGCTGCCTCAGCCTTCCGAATAGCTGGGATTACAGGTGTGCACCACCACGCCCAGCTCATTTTTGTATTTTTAGTAGAGACAAGGTTTTACTATGTTGGTCAGGCTGATCTCAAACTCCTGACCTCAGGTGATCTGCCCGCCTTGGCCTCCCAAAGTGCTGGGTTTATAGGGATTACAAGCGTGAGCCACCACGCCCAGTCCAATGTTAAGTTTTTAAAGTTATTTCTGCCGGGCATGGTGGCTCACACCTGTAATCCCAGCACTTTGGGAGTCTGAGGTGGGCGGATCATGAGATTGAGACCATCCTGGCCAACATGGTGAGACTCCGTCTCAACTGAAAAATAGAAAAATTAGTTGGGTGTGGTGGTGCATGCCTGTAGTCTCAGCTACTCGGGAGGCTGAGGCAGGAGAATCGCTTGAACTGGGGAGGCGAAGGTTGCAGTGAGCTGAGATTGCGCCACTGCACTCCAGCCTGGAGACAGACTCTGTCTCAAAAAAAAAAAAAAAAAAAAAAAAAAAATTACAACTGGAAACATTTCATTTAGTACCCAGCACGCATTTTCAAGGACCTGGAAGGTTCATGTTCTAATATATACAAACAGAGAATATGCTTAGCACATAGATGATCAATAAGTTTATTTGAACCCATAGTTTGGATACTTCAGTACAGTATTTTACAACTTAACCCTAGTCTGAGGGTCTGAATTTTCAGTCTCTTCTCCAGCCATTGCCTCTTCCCTGGGCCTTAGTTCCAGTGACTCTTCCCAAATTGTACACCGGGTCTTCATGCCTTTGTTCCTTTGTTCAATCTCCTCCTTTTGAGCCTGGAAAGCCACCCAAGTCTTTGCTATTGTAAATAGTGTGCAGTGAACATTTGCATGTATATGTCTTCAGGGTAGACTTATTTATATTCCTCTGGGTACACCCAGAAATGGGATTGCTGGGTCGAATGGTAGTTTTGCTTTTTGTTCTTTGAGGAATCGCCATACTGCTTTCTACAATGGTTGAACTAATTTAACACTCCCACCAACAGTGTATAAGTGTTTCCTTTTCTCTGCAATCTCACTAATATCTGTTATTTTTTGACTTTTTAACCATAGTCATTCTGACTGGTGTGAGACGGTATCACATGGTGGTTTTTATTGCATTTCTCTAGTGATCAGTGTTATTGAGGTTTTTATCATATGCTTGTTGGCTGCAGGTGTATCTTTTGAAGTGTCTGTTTATGTCCTTTGCCAATTTTTTTTAATGGGGTTGTTTTTCTCTTGTATATTTGTTTACATTTCTTATAGATGCTGGATATTGGACCTTTGTCCATTGCATAGTTTTCAAATATTTTCTCCCATTCTGTAGGTTTTCTGTTTACTCTGAAACCACTCAATCTTTAAAATCTCTTCTCCTGGGCATCACTATACTCCTTCAAGTCAAATGAACCATTTCTTTATCTTTCTTCCTATAGCTCTATGGCAGCACTCAATGTACTATATTGTGCCTCCATTCTGGTAGCATTTATTATATTCTATTACTATTATTTGCTTATGTACAGTCACGCATCACAAACTACAGGGATATGTTCTGAGAAATGTATCTTTAGGCAATTTCATTCTTCATTGTGTGGCCATGACAGAGCACACTTACACAAACCTTGATGGGATAGGCTACTGCACACCTAGGTTATATGGTATACCCTATGGCTTCTGGGCTACAAACCTGTACAGCATATTACTGTACTAAATACCATAGGCAATTGTAACACAATGGTAACCATTTGTACATCTACACATAGAAAAGATACAGTAAAAATACTGTATAAAACATAACAAATAGTACACCTGTTTAGGGCACTGACCATAAATGGAACTTGCAGGACTGGAACATGCTCTGGGTGAGTGAATGAGTAGTGAAGTGAATGAACATGAAGGCCTGAAACACATTTTATAGTCATACAAAAATATTTTCCTTATATCCTTATTCTAGAAAAGGTTTATTCTGTTTTTAAATTTTTAATTAATTTTTTTTTTTTTTTTTTTACTTTTTAAACTTTTTTGTTAAAAACTAAGACACAAACATACACATAAGCCTAGGTCTACACAGTGTCAGGATCATCACCACTGTCTTCCACCTTTACATCTTGTCTCCTGGAAGATCTTCAGGGACAAAAACACACATGGAGCTGTCATCTCCTATGATAACAACACCTTCTTCTGGAATAGCTCCTGAAGGACCTGACTGAGGCTACTTTACAGTTATTTTGTTTAATAAGTAGAAAGAGTACACTCTAAAACAACAATAAAAGTATAGTATAGTAAATACATAAACCAGTAACATTTATTATCAAGTATTACATACTATACATGTTATGTTTTTATACAACTGCCAGTGCAGTAGGTTTGCTTACACCAACACCACCACAAACAAGTGAGAAATACATTGCACTATGATGTTACTGCAGCTAGGACTTTACTAGGTGATAGGATATATGCAGTATGATGACATAATGTTGACAGAAACAGGATATGGTACATGACTGTAGCTGTGTGTCTTCTCACTCTCCAAATCATGCCGGTGGAATTTAAATTTTTGCAAAACAGAGATTGTTTCTTTTCCAACTTCATATTTCCGGTACTTGGTAGAGTGCATTGAGTACACAAAATAGTTATCCAAGAACCGTTTCTTGAATGGAACAGCCACTACCACCACCACCAAAAAATTCTAGGCCCTTATTCCGAGAGTTAAATACCTATGGTCTAAAGATCTATGAATAAACTTCAGGAAGTCCATGAACCTGGTGAAAATGTAAGCAAAAAGTTGTTTGTGTATGTATTTGGGGGCTGGGCAGAAAATACATGGTTTTCTAAAGAAATGTATCAAAAGGTTCAATGATCCAAATGGGTAAAAACCTGCTGTACTAGACCATGCTATCTTTGGAATGTGCTGAAAAAATAACGTAATAATAGTATCATGATCATAATTATTGTCCTTACTTTTCCTTTGCTTCAGGAGAATCGAAGAACTGAATCAGAGCCTGGCTGCCCAGGAGAGGCTTGTAGAACAGCTATATCAGGAGAAACAACAATTGCTACATCTGTTGGAGGAGCCAACTAGCATGGAAGTGCAGGTAAGTCTTGATCAGTACATCCAGAGGCATTTGCTTCATGCTTTCATAAGCCCTACTTTTTAATATCTATGTGTATTTGTTATCTATTGCTTTGTAACAGATTACTGCAAACTTAGCAGTTTAAAACACCTTATTTTTGTTATCTCACAGTTTCCGTGAGTCAAGAGTCCAGATATGGCTTAGCTGGGATCTCTGTTTGGAGTCTCATAAGTGTGAAATCAAGGTGTAGACTGGGCTCTTTTCTCATCTGGAGGCACACCTAGGGAAGGATCGACTTCTAAGCTCCTTCAGGCTGTTGGAAGGATTTACTGCTGTGTGGTTGTAGAAGTTATGGCAGCTTCCCTCTTCATAGCCAGCAGCAGAAAGAGTCTGTTACTTTTCTCACTTCTAGACCCTCTTTCAGGGGGCTCATTAGGTCAGGCCCACCAGCATAGTCTCCCTTTTCGTTAACTTAAAATCAACTGATTAGAAGCCTTAATTACATCTATATGACCTCTTTACTTTTCCCATGTAACATGGCATAACTATGCAGTGACATTCCATCACCTTTGCCATCCTGGTTAGAAGTTACAGGTTTTGCCCATCTTCAAGGGGTGAGAATTACACAAAGATGTGATGGCCAGTGGGTGAGAATTATAGGGACCACCTTAGAATTTGCCAGCCGCATCAAATGATTTATAATTATATAGAACATACAATGTTTTAGGGTTTTTTTTTGAGGGTTAAGTTGTAAAATACTGTGCTGAAGTATACAGACTGTGGGTTCAAATAAACAGTTACTAATCATCTATGAGCTAGGCATATTCTCTGTTTGTATATATTAGAGTATGAACCTTGCAGGTCCTTGAAAATGTGCTGGGTACTAGATGAAATGGTGATTACTATTTCTGTACAAGTGTATCACACAAAGATAGAAATTTGCCTCCAAATTTTTTTTTTTTTTTTTTGAGACGGAGTCTCACTCTGTTGCCCAGGCTGGAGTGCAGTGGCACGATCTCAGCTCACTGCAACCTCTGCCTCCCAGGTTCAAGAGATTCTTCTGCCTCAGCCTCCTGAGTAGCTGGGATTACAGGCGCATGCTACCACACCCAGCTAATATTTGTATTTTTAGTAGAGATGGGGTTTCACCATGCTGGCCAGGCTGGTCTCGCACTCCTGACCCCAGGTGATCTGCCCGCGTCGGCCTCCCAAAGTACTGGGATTACAGGCGTGAGCCACCGCACCTGGCCATAATGTGGTTTTAATGGAAAGGTTGGGGTCAAGATAAAAGAGCAATGATGGGAATTAGTTTAAACCATTGCTTCCCAACCTTTCCATTTCATGGCATATATACCAAATGGTAATATTTGTAAGGTATGGAGGTAAACGGATGAAGCTTCTCACTTGGAGGTGGCCAATTTGGGTGCTTAGGCCACTATGAGGGCAGAAAAAAAATCACTGTCTTGGCCACAATTGCAAACTTCTTAGACTGCAGCTTCATTTTGGTTGGAAAGCTCTGGTTAACAAACTCAAGAAATGATGTGTGTGCACATAATTTTACAAGTATGAATACAAATTGAAGTTCATAGGCTTTTTGCAAGATACATATTGAAATATATGGAAATTTTCTTAAGGGACTATGGAAAATATTTCTTTCTTTTTTTTTTTTTGAGACAGAGTCTCACTCTGTTGCCCAGGCTGGAGTGCAGTGGCGCGATCTCGGTTCACTGCAACCTCTGCCTCCCAGGTTCACGCCATTTTCCTGCCTCAGCCTCCCAAGTAGCTGGGACTACAGGCACCCACCACCATGCCTGGCTGATTTTTTGTTAATTTAGTAGAGACAGGGTTTCATTGTGTTAGCCAGGTTGGTCTCGATCTCCTGACCTTGTGATCCGTCCATCTTGGCCTCCCAAAGTGCTGGGATTACAGGCATGAGCCACCATGCCTGGCCGAAAATATTTCATAATACATTTAATTTAAAAAAGCTCAACTGAGAATAAGAAGAATTGAATTTCCATCCTGATTATTTATTAGCTGTATGACTATGAATATGTCACTTCTCAGCTTCCATATACATAAAATGGGAAGATTACCTCAAATAATCTCTCTAGTTTCCTATAATGCTAACATTCTATTTTTATCTTATTTCAGAATTTTATTTCATTCTATTTTAGTTCAGAATTTACACAAATATTATTTCTTTCAAAATGTTCACCTTCTGAAATGAAATCACTTTTATTGCTCCTTTTTTATTTACAGGCGCATAAATACTAAAATATTTTGTACATATACATATTTTCATCATCTTTGGTAAGCACTGAAATCAATATATTTAGTTCAGTATTTTCAATGCTAATTAAGGAATTGGTTTGGTACCAGTTTTCAGAAGACTTAAAGAACCAAAGCTTCTAATTTCAAAGAGACTAAATTATTTATATTCTATTCTACAAGGATGCTTAGAACAAGAATAAGTACAGCATCCAGGGGATAATATTGCATGACCATTGGGCAGAAGAAATGCATCAAATCACATAAACTGTACTAAATTGATACGCTTTTTTAACATTGCCTAATAAAAATTTATTGTTATTGTTATTACCCAATATGGTGTACATTTAGAAACCTGATACATTGTGCTGTTTGTTCTATAAGACTGTGTTTCCTACCCTTTTTCATAGAAAATTCATTTTCATAGGAAATATGTACATCTATGGTATTCTGAAATAAGTGACCATGGCTGCTCACGGTTTGAGGCAATTGCTCATGGCCCCCTCAGGACCCATGCGCCACCCTGAGAGGTGAGGGGATCAGCATCTTTGCACAATGGTGGACCATGCTGAGGTACACTGTGCTGGAATACCCAGGTTGGAAACCTCTGCCACAGGAGGCCTCTGATAGTTGGTCCTCTCAAGTGTGGAGAATAGAAAGCCTCCCATAGCATATTTCCTTGTTTCTCCCTTTGGGTCTACGTCTTACGGAAAAAAAAAAAATTGGGCCCAAGGACTGGTAGTGTTTTCCCTCAATTTACATAGTAGTTTAATTCACGGAAAAATTTAGTGTAAATTAACATCGTGCTCCTATATACAGAAGAATTAAGTTTAGGTTCAGATGATTGTAAACAGTTTTATCATCAACCAATGGAACATTCAAATTCCAAAAGTCATTTGGAATTTGGGACAATACTTTGTCCTGTAACATCCCTTGCCTCACTTATCATTGTGACAACATCAAAAACAAGAAACACCCCCATAAATTTTCAAAATGCTCTCTAGGAGATGAGACAGTTGCTCAGTGAGTACCACTGGTATAGGGAGTCCTAGCCTTCCAAAGGTTTATAGTCCAATGAAAGACTCCAAGGAGTAACTCACCTGGAGGTCACCCTTCTGTTGGGCCTTAAAGACTGGATACACCAGGTAGAAAATAGGAAATGGAGCAATATATACAGTGATGTGGAACACAACTAAGGAATTGGAATTGGGAGTAATCGATGTTACCAAAAATAAGTATTGGAGAATGATAAAATATATAGCTGGAAAGTACCATAAATGTTGGGCTAAGGGCTTCATGTTGTAGGCACCAGAAAAAAAAAAAAAAAGCAAGGGAATAAAAGCATATGATTTGCATTTAGAAAGGCAATCCTAGTTGTCGTGGAGACTGGGGATTGTTTGAAGAGCAGATAATTGATGTCACCTGTTGAGAGAGCAAATCATAATCTGGCACAGCCATGAACTGCTTTGTCAAGTCTGTTCTTTGAATTGGTTGGGGGAAAGAATATTATAAAACCAATTACAAAGCACTTTGTCTCTGCCCTCTGCACAGGTAATGTATGATGAACCTTGCTATTTGTGACTCTTGGAGCCTATGTTGTGGGTGTTAATCCTTGTCTGCTAACAGTATACTTCTGCTGTAACAGTTAGAGTTTCACTGTATTCTACTCAAACCTTGTCTGCCATGCCAACTGTCACCACAGAAGAAAGACCCTTACAATGTGGAAGGCAAAAGTTCAATTTCTAAGCTCTGGGCCTATTCTTCAGAGGCTAAAGAATCTCCTCAACTCCAGAGAAGCCATCCCTGGAGTCCCTCAATGATTCAGCTGGAGGATGGAGGAGCTTGAGTTCTAAAGACTTATTCATGTCCTTTAATTCCACCTACACTTCACAATTGAGAATACCACAAACAGCTGGGCCCTAGAAGAAAGAAGAGCTCACAGATCTTGCACTTCTAGGTCTGAATTGTCCAGGTGAAGAACACTCATTGACCCCACATCCCATAGATAACTATTTCTCATGTGATCCCAGTATGAAAGTCTGGAGTATAATGAGTATAATATACTCACTATAATATCTGAGTACAGGAAGTTCATTCAGAGTTAAAGATTATTTTATTTAATTGATCTTACAGTCTTTTTAGCTGTTTTCCTTTTCCATTCTACCAAAACATTCTACAACATTCATTTTAGTGGGAATGCACAATATTTATGAACATCTATAATTCTTACAAAACAAAGAAAGTACCACCAACTAGACATGCCATTGATTGACATCATTCCATATTTCCTTCCAATCCTTCTTGATGTCCATTCAGATCAATCGTATGTGTGATCAGAGTGTTGTGGAGCTTTTTGATGTGAGGCTGTGACATCTTGTCCACATCTTTTTCACTAGGGAGTCAGAAAGTCTAATAAAGTTTACAAAGCATTTTTCTCTTCCTCAGTAAAGGTATCTACACAGTTGCAGGGAAAAGCTAGCAATTGTTTCAGTTATTGATATTATTTCCTTCTACAGAATGTTAGAAGCTTCATCTCAATGAAGGTTTTAAATGAAACCAGACCTGGAGGGTGTGAAGTCAGAAAAAATGATGCCCTTGCAAAGGGAGGTCTGGAGGAATTCTTGTTTTGTTTGTTGCCTTTTTTCTGTCTGCATTTCTCCTTCAGTATAAGATAAGCAAAATTTATTAACATGTAATCTCACTGTGGTTGGCTTATAAAATGAAACAGGATAACACAATTAGGGAGAGGCCCACATTAAGTAAGTGAGACCTTCCCACTCACACAAATTAGCACAGTCAAGCTGTTGCATTTATGCCTTGTTTGGAACTTAATGTAAATAGTACTGCATGCAGTGAGGCATATTTCCTAAAATAGCAAACATTCCTGCGTTACCATGGAGAGATCTGCTTGGAGGTTAAGGCAAGAATGTGCTCTAAATGCTCAAGGCAGAGACTGAAAACCTTGCAGGGATTAGGCAGCTCCGGACAACTTCATATAAGGAGATTTTTTTAGAGTAGCTTTTCAGTATCACCTTCTTTCGCTGATGAATGTTGAAGCTGGAGACTCATTTACAAATCCCCATTCAACATTATTGTCTCCCAGACAACCTTCATTAATAATGTGTCTCCGAAGCAGGCCTTATCAGCTAAAACAATCATTGCTCTAATCCTTTTGAGCAGCAAAGGAAGTGGAAAAATAGGCAGCTGCTTTACAACTTAATGATAAATATTTATTGAGCACTTGTAATGCACAATGTACTGTTAGGTGAAGGAAGAAGAACACAGAAATGTATAGGATTTAGTCTCTGCCTTCTAGAGATTACAATAGGAGAAAGTCACTGATGAAAAAAATACAAGGCAGTACAGAAAGGAAAAATCATCATGGACTGGGCTCAGAAGCAAAGATTTTGGTCTCTGAGAAATGAGTAGGATTTTACTAAGTAGAGATGAAAATGAAAGGCATTGCTTTATTCATTCATTCAATGATTATTTATTGAGATCTAGAAAGATACTGTTCCCAATACTTCAGAAGCAGTCTTAGTCCACTCAGGCTGCTATAACAAAATACCATAGACTGAGTGGCTTATAAACAATAGAAATTCATTTCTCACAGTTCTGGAGGCTGGGAAGTCCAAGATCAGGCCACTGGCATTTTCAGTGTCTGGTGAGGGCCCACTTTCTGGTTTATGGATTTCCTGTTGTGTCTTCACATGGTGGAAGGGACTAGCTAACTCTCTGAGGTCTCTTTTTATAAGGACACTAATCTCTCCCAAAGCCCCCACCTCCTAATACCATTATGCTGGGGGTTAGGATTTCAACATATGAATTTGGAGGGGAATACAAACATTCAAACCATAGCAGATACCAAGATGAGAAAGCTGTGGTTCCTTTTCTTAAGTAGCTTACCAGTTAATGGGGAGAAGGCAGGATGGAGAAATGACACACAAATTACTGTATGTACAAAAAGTATTCTGGAAGATGGAAGAAGATAAAGATGTCTTTTGGTGGTACTTAGAAAGGCAGCTTGAAGGAAATACTTGACGGGTGGATAGGATTGTGACAGTTGGAGGTGGTAGTGATAGAATATTCCAAGTGTATGAAGTATAGAGGTAGGGAACTTCAGGGTAGAGAAATAGTAGCAGGAATAGAATATAGGGGGACAGAAAAATGGAGTGGAGCCAGATTCAGAGAACTTTAAGAGGCAGGTAAAGAAGTTTATGATTAATGGGGAAGTCATTGGGTCTCCAGGTTTCTTTGAAGGAGAGTGATATCTGAGCTCTGCTTTAGAAAGATTAATCTGAAAGGAGGATAGAGTAGAGGGCAAAGAAGTTGAGGGGACTTATTATTTTGGAACTCTATTACTTAAGATATGAAGTCATTAGGGCCAGGCATGGTGGCTCACACCTGTAATCCCAGCACTTTGGGAGGTCGAGGTAGGTGGATCATGAGGTCAAGAGTTTGAGACCAGCCTGGCCAACATGGTGAAACCCTGTCTCTACTAAGAATACAAAAATTAGCCAGGTGTGGTGACACGTGCCTGTAATCTCAGCTACTCGGGAGGCTGAGGCAGAAGAATTGCTTGAACCTGGGAGGTGGAGGTTGTCGTGAGCCAAGATAGTGCCACTGGCACTCCAGCCTGGGCAACAGAGCAAGACTCCATCTTGAAACAAAACAACAACAAAAAAGACATGAAGTCATTAGAGGGTAAGGAAGGATGAAAATTTTGTGCCAAGGCAAAAAACCAAAATAAAATCTTAGTATATAATAGTTCATTTTCTCATTCATACATTCTAGTCAATGACTATTGAGTGCTTACCATGACTAGGATAATGGTGCTGTTAGGTACTAGAGAATTACCTTCTAAAGAAGGAGACAGATAAATAACCAAATAATCAAACAAATATATAACTTCAAATTGTGTAAGTACATTGAAGAAATTCGCAAAGAGCAGGGATTGGCAGACTTTTTCTGTATAGGGCCAGATAGTAAATAAGCTGCGCAGGCTGTAAAGTTTCTGCCATTGTTGCATAAAAACAGCCATACACAACACATACGAATGAACATGGCTGTGTTCTGACAAAACTCTATTTGCAAAAACAGGTGGGGGCTGGATTTGGTCCACAGTCCATAGTTTTCTGACTCCTCATATAAAGTACTAGGAGGAAAGGGAGGCACTTTAAACAAGGGGAAGACAACAATCAGGAGATCAGTCTTTCCTACGGTAATTTTGAGATGTCTATGACACATCCACATGCAGATATCAAATAGGTAACCTGGTATTTGAGAGTGGCACTCAGAGGAGAATTCTACAATAAAAATATAAATTGGAAGCCACCAGTATAGAGATGGGAAAGGATGAGATGACACCAGAAGAGAACAGACAGGTGAAAAGGGTCTAGGACTGAGCACCAATGAACAAAAGGTACACAGCGTATGACTCTTAGTTCATAAATCTAAGGTAGTCATCAATTTAAAGTCCCTGTCTGAGTCAGGATGGTGAGAAATCCAATTTCATACGTTTGGTATTTCCTCCTATCCCTACTTTCTCAGCTAGTTAAAGGTCCGTAGGTTTCACCAGGTGCCAAAGCACCAAGGAGACTACTCTGATCATCGATCTCCCACTAAAGCATCCCTGCCTCAGTAAGCAGGGTTTGCCAACCCTAGAAGCTTGTTATATTGAACCTTTTATGGAGCCAGAATCCCCTGCTGAAAAGTGCAGCCTCTCCAAGTCACCCCATTACTTCCCTCTCTGAGGTCCTGCTGCTTCTCCAGGGCACTGATATGGAATGGAGGTGGGTAGTTGTTACTCTTTGACCTCCAGTCTCTTTCCATCTGGGTGAAATGTCACTCTCTCCTCTTCGTTGACTTCAGAAACTTTTCTCTCTCCTCTCTTCACCAATGGGACATCTGGCTCAATCTTCTCAATGGGCTTAAAATTTCAGGAAAGTCTAGAAATGCACTTGGCTTCAAACATCCTCTGCTCTTTGCTCTGCAAAAATTCCGGAGTCAAGGAAATGCTAAGGGCTTGATCATCAGATTAGAAGGAGGGAAGGAGAGGGCCAGGCGCAGTGGCTCATGCCTGTAATCCCAGCACTTTGGGAGGCCGAGGTGGGCAGATCATCTGAGGTCTGGAGTTCAAGACCAGCCTGACCAACATGGAGAAACCCTGTCTCTACTAAAAATACAAAATTAACTGGGTGTGGTGGTGCATGCATGTAATCCCAGCTACTCAGGAAGGCTGAGGCAGGAGAATCGCTTAAACCTGGGAGGTGGAGGTTGCGGTGAGTCGAGATCGCGCCATTGTACTCCAGCCTGGGCAACAAGAGTGAAACTGTCTCACACACACACAAAAAAAAAAAAAAAAGAAGGAAAAAAAGAAAAGAGGGAGGCAGAGATACATTACACAGGTAACAAAACAAATTTATATCCAAACATTTACCCTCTCACCATCTGCCTAGGGAAGAAGTACGAGATGAAGCTGGAAGGGAAGTAGGTTAGGATCTTTTTGTAGAGATAACAAAATGTCAACCTACAGGTAGTGGACAATGATGGATCTTTACTGTGAATGTTCTGCAAATAACGTGCACGATAATTATAGTGGTAAGCTTCTAAGGCTGTGTGATACAATTCAGGTATCAGGTTTCAAGAACCTGAAATGGAAAGTGCAGTGAAAATGTGAAGCAAGATACACACGCTAGAGATGTTCAGAAAAAGGATAGAAAAGAAGTTAGCTTTTGGCTTGACAGGGAAGGATTCTGGGAAGTAAAGGTCTACTCTGATGTTTTCAAATCCACTTGGTTTACAAGTCTACCCAGTTGCACCCAGTCATATTAGGAAATGTTATGCCTCACCTTATCTGTCCTGTTAATTTCTCTCTAGATTTTGACAATGTTAACCATCCCTATCATTCTTGAAACTTCCCCCTCCCACCTGTGCTTTGACTGTGCAACTCCTCCACTTAGTATTCCACTTAGTTGTCTCACTCACCTCAGCATATCCCAAATAAGTGTTATTTTTTTGCAAACAGATGCTCCAACTCCTACATTTCTGTTTATTTATGCTACTTTCTACCAGTCTTCCAGACTCCAAACCATTTTCTCCATCATAAACCTTTCTTTTCTTTTGTCCTCTGCATATACACCATCAAGTCCTGCTGTTCATTTCTTCAAGGTGATTCTCATATTTACCACTTTCTTTCCATTTCTATGCCAGATCTTTATTACCTCACACATGAATAACTGTAGGGTCTTTTTAGCAGATCTTCCTGTAACCATCCCAAAGTTCTCCTTGAAAGTGTAATCCATCCTGTTGCCTGGGTAATCTTCCTAAAAAAAGGTTTTCATCATGTCATTCTCTGCTTAAGTCCGTAACATTAAGTCCAAGTTCTTTTGCCTTTGTCAAAACATTAACCAAATTCTAGTTAGTGTCTGGCTTACATTTGGCTCTTGATACATGTTCTTTGAATGAACTATAGAGGATTAGATGTATGTCTGGATGAACCTGGTCATTCAAAAATCCCCAACATCTCCCTCTACCTACAGGCTAGCACTGCTTTTAACCCAAGTTTCGTGGCTTTTAAGGAAGCTATTTTATTTTGCTGGAGTCCCTTCCTTGGCCTCCTTCGTCCTAATACCCATCTCAAGTGCCACTCTTGTCCCTTCAACTATACCAGCCCATACTAACCTCAACTTTTTCTTTACTCACACCAAATTGAACTCAATACCATTTAGTTTACCAGTCAATTGTTCTAACTGTAGCGTGCACCTTTTCTCCCTTTTAACTAAACTGAAAGCTCACTGAAAAGAGAAAAAAAGTATGTTGCATTCTTGCTCATTGATTAACAAATACTTTAAAATTTACTTAACAACCTATGGGTATTTAATAACTTGAAAGACTCTAATGTTTATTATTAGATGGATTTTGCTGAGTAGCATACTACTATAATCTGCAGATGAACTGGAAATCTCCTGGCTTTAAAACAAGCATTTCAAAATGCTGTGTTGTTAATTAATGGAAAGCATGATTGTTTCTGACTTCTTAAAGGTTTTCAAGGAGCACAGGGAAATCATGCACCTGCCTGTGTGTTACCACAAAGCCTAACTGGCTTTACTTTGACATTCTTGCATTTTCTCATCTGCCTTAGTTTCTCTGCCAGAATCACATTTTTCTTTTGGTGCATAGTTTTTTAGTAATTAGAATAGTTATTTCCTGTGTCATAACTAGGGCAGTGAAACCTAATACAACTGGTTTGGGACATGGGGATTTTCCACCTCTCCAATTCTTTTGGAAACTCCCTCTCAGCCCAGAAGTAGGTCTTAGAACACTACCACCCAGTTGCCACACAAGGGGTGTAAAAGTGACTATGGTGACTGCAACATTTAGAGGTCAAAACAGAGATAGTGCAAAAGACCCCACACCACAGTAATATTTATAAATCTTGTTCCAAATGCGGATGCAGTTCTCTAAATTCAACATAGATTTTGTTAGTAGTTCTTCATTGATGTGCTTTTCTATCTGCAGAAGTTCTGATCTTTTGTCTGATACAGCTTAGGATCGTTCTCCTTCAGTGGTTTTCTAAGTGTGGTTCCCAGATAGCAGCATCAACATGATCTGGGAACTTGACAGGAACGCAAATTCTTGGGCCCCACCGCAGACCTTATTGTTGTGTCAGGAACTCAAGGGGGGTAGGTCCCAACAATTTATGTTAACAAGCCCTCCAGGTGATTCTGATGCATGCTTAAGTTTGAAAACTGCCGTTTAAATTCAACATATTTCATTGTAGATTAGGAAATTAAAAGCCAGATATAAGTGACTTAACCTAGGCCATAAAGCAAAGAAGTGCTTGTAAATGTATTTATCAATCAGTGATCAGGGTGAACTGTTGATATATAAAATTAATAATTTGTTTAATCATAATATGAAGCTTATTCTCAAATTTTTTGTTATGTGCCTTCACTAAGTTTTAGAAGTAATAATTTTATACTAAACCATTACAGAAGCCCCAAGTCTCACCTTAACAACATGCCTTGCTTCAATCATAAGTGTTTGGTGTACACATGCATATAAAATATTATCCTAAGGTGGGGCGCAGTGGAACCCGGGAGGCAGAGGTTGCAGTGAGCCGAGATTGCGCCACTGCACTCCAGCCTGGATGACAGAGTGAGGCTCCATCTTAAAAAAATAAAAATAAAAAAAAAAGCTCATATGGATAGGCTTAAGTTTTTAATTTGCAATTGGGTCTTTTACAGAATTTCTTCTGGGCTATATTTTATAGTATTTTCCTAATTTTCAAAACTGTTCTTAAAGTGGGGTGACTTTCTACCAAAGAAATCCCTCAAATTAAAATTTTTGGGGTAATACATAGTTTTAACTTATTTACTCCCTTTAATCTTTTTTATTGAAATATACTAATATGGATACAATCCACAGATCTAAGTGCCCCATTCAATGAGCTTCAACAACTCTACACACCTATGTTATCTTCATCCAAAACTAGATACAGAACAGCTTCATCACCTCAGAAGATTTCTTTGTGCCCCTTTGCAATCACTTCTCACCCTGTCTCTCACCGTTCAACCACTTCCTGACTTATATCACTATAGATCTGTTTTTTCTATAGTCTGTTTCTTAGACTTCAGATGTGATCAGGTGCATTCAGGGTAGTACGGCCGTAGACCTGTTGTCAGACTTCAAATAAATGGAATCACACAGGATGTAGTCATTTGCATATGGCTTGTTTCACTTAAGATGTTTTCGAGATGTATCCATGTTGCATGTATCTGAGTTCATTCTTTTTCATTGCTGGCTAGTACTGTATTGTATTGTATGAATACACTAAAATGTGTTTCATCTACCTTTTTTCTTAGTAACAATTATATTTTTTTCTTATCACAAAAGCAGTTAAGTACTTACTGTAAGTTATGTAAAATATGTAATACATAATGTAAAAAATTATAGAAAATAAGGAAAAAAGAAAATAAATATCCATAATTCCACTCTCTAGACATAACCATTACTAATAACTTGTGGATCCCCTTTGAACTTTTGTTTATATAAGTTATCTTCTTACATTATATATTATCATATGCAGTATAAAAATTCTTATTTTAGGTTCAAGTTTTACCACTTAGACCCTTTATTAGTGTGTTAAATTAGCAGCCCTTATTTTAACTATAAAATATTTTCTAAATTAAATAAAATCTAAAATACCTGAATAAACATTCATTGTCCAAAATTCAAATGATACACAGTAGATAGAATAAAAAGTAAATGTCATTGCATAGCCCCACCACAGGTAACCAGTTCAACTGCAAACTCTTGACCACAAGATAATAATGATAAGGACCAAGAAGTGCAAAATTTATTATCACATAATTTTTCTAAGTTTTATTTTTAAATTTTTATTTTCTATATACCAGTGATCTTTTCATTGGGAACACCTTATTTCATAATACCAAATGCTTATATAGGGACTAATTCTAGTACAACAGCTTATATCAACTTTGACATACAGTTTTGAACTATTTTCTCTGGAAGTGAACAGACTGCCATCTTCACATTTTCTGATTGCTGAGTGGTTTATTCCCATCTGTTTTTGGAAGTCTAGATATGTATAGTTTTCTTAGTATATTGATCTTTACTTATAGCAAACATATTCTTCAATGGCAAATTGCCTTTTCTCCATTTGTATTGACCTGTATGACTACACCAAGCTATCTATATACTGTCATGAAAATTTGGAGACTATCAGTTAGATGCAAAATCCTTTTGAGGAACAGAGAATAACCCAAAGTATAATTCAGGGTTTGCTCTTGAAGAGCACTTTGTTTCATTCACATTTTCCTAATAGGAAAATGTGGCTTGCATTGACAATAAAAAATGAGATCTTGATTACACTTAAGACTGGGTACAGCAAGGTAGTGTCCTGGCAGGCAGTCTGTCTTTCCATCAGTCAGGGTAAGTCCAGAAACTCTTTGCCTTTCCATAGATCACTATAGATTCCAAAGCATGTTGCTTAATTTCTTCCAACTTTGAAACTCACATACCTAGAGGCAGGCAAAAATGCAGCTGTAGTTTTACTTGAAACGTTTTTATATTCTTGGTTTTTGAGTAAGAATATACACAGTAGATGAAACTACATGTGCAAAATTCTACAGCCTATGATATTAGGCCATTCTTGCATTGCTATAAATACTTGAGACCAGGTAATGTATCAAGAAAAGAGGTTTAATTGGCTCACAGTTCTGCAGGCTTTATAGGAAGCATGGTGCTGGTATCTGCTTGGCTTCTGGGGAGGCTTCAGGAAGGTTACAATCATGGTGGAAGGTGAACGGGAGTAAACAAGTCACATGGCCAGAGCAGGAGCAAGATGGTGCAGTGGAGGCACCACATACTTTTAAATGACCAGATCTCAGAAAAACTCACTCACTATTGCAAGGGTAGCACAAACCCATGAGGGATCTGCCCCCCTGACCCAAACACCTCCCACCAGGCCCACCTCCAACACTGGGGATTACAATTCAACATGAGATTTGGTGGGGCCATATATTCAAATCATATCGCCTACTAAGCCCAAAGCTCTAAGTACTGTCTTTCTCTCTTACAATAGAGCTACAAGATTTTGCTTTGGTGATTAAGAGAACAATACAATCTTATGTAGGCAGAGCCCCATAATGTTTTAAAGTTACTTAAAATATTCCAATTCATATTAAAATAATAATAGCCATTATTTAATGAGCTAAACATGGTTAAAGCATTTCCTCAAAATTATCTCATTTGGTCTTCAATATGAAGTTTGGGGGCTTATTATGAATTCTCATAGATGGCATTTGGATGTCTTCAGGTTTAGGAGGATGGGCTCTGTCCTGGGAACGAGGTTCAGAAAAACTTAGACGTTGCTGGCCTTAGCTTACAAGGTCAAGTTAGTAAAAAAAAAAAAAAAAAAAAAAAAAAAAAAAAAAAAAAAAATATTAACATGATTAGAACTGGGAAATGTCCTGCTCTAGGGGACTGCAAGTGATTGCTGAGGTTGTTCCTCTTGTTCCGTGTCTGAATGCCTCTCAAGCCAGGACGAGAATTCCTTATTAAAAATGGCCGGAGGGCGCGGTGGCTCAAGTCTGTAATCCCAGCACTTTGGGAGGCTGAGGCGGGCGGATCACGAGGTCAGAAGATCAAGGCCATCCTGGCAACAACGGTGAAACCCCGTCTCTACTAAAAAAATACGAAAAATTAGCCGGGCGTGGTGGCGGGCGCCTGTAGTCCCAGCTGCTCCGGAGGCTGAGGCAGGAGAATGGCGTGAGCCCTGGAGGCGGAGGTTGCAGTGAGCCGAGATCGCGCCACTGCACTCCAAAAAAAAAAAAAAAAAAAAAAAAAAATGGCCGGAGGTACCTGCATCCCACCTAGTCAGGGCTGTAGCTTCCCTCCTCTTTGTGTGCAATCCAAGTTTTAGACCCAAGGGTGGAGGACCTACCACTGTACAGTGCTGAGTAAGACAGGGTTCTCACTGAAGTCAGTGACGTTCCCAGTCCTTTCTGGCGCGACCTGCATTCCCAGACACACCAGCTCTTGCCGAAAGAAGCTCCGTCTTTTGCGCTAGTGTTTGTCTACCCTCCCCTGCCCTAAAATAATGAATGCCCTCTACCTGAGGGAAAGAGACTTCAGTGGCGGTGATCTACTCGCGGCTGGCTGCATCCTTGAAAAAGCCCATTTCCCTTTTACTATCTTCAAGATCTTGGTTAACCAGATTCACATTGTATTTGCAGGACGCTTTCTCAGGTGACTGCTCTGTGCTCTTTTTTACCTAAAGTAGGGCAAAGTCACCCAAGGGTGCTAACCCTTCCCCACCCACATCAAGGGAGAAACACTACTCTTTTCTGGACATTCCGGTTCAGAGTCGAGGAAAGGGTTGCACGGCCCCTCCCCACCCGCCCCTCCGTTACCAAGTCTTCCCCCGCCCGCCTCGCAGTCTGAGGGCCTTAGAACCCAGGCGGGGCGAGGCCGGGAGAGGTGGGGCTGCTGGCTGGAGGCGGCGGCGGCGCGCAGCGGTACCTAGCGGCGCTGCCCGGCCGGCAGCCGGAGGACGTGGCACTGTCCGAGGATCCAGGGGGAGGGGATTCGGCCTTCTCCTCCCCGCGAGGAGGAGCCTCGGGACATCCAGCACAGGCGGAGGGATCCTTGAGGGCACTGGTGCGCCTTTCAGGTGAGCTTTTAGCAGATAAAAGCGGCTGGCTGTGGTCCGCGCCAGTAGTGTTTTCTGCTCCGCACTCCCAGTGAGCCAGGTGCGCAACCGGAGTTGGGGCGAGGGGCGCGCTGGCCACCCCGCATGCGTAGAACCGGGAGCCCGCTGACCGGACTACAGCTCCCAGAGGAGCCTTGTGGAGGCCGCAGACGCGGAGCAGCTGGCGCCATCTTGAAATCTGATCCTCAATCCCCTAGCCTTTGCGTCTGCGCGGCTGGCCGCTGCTGCTCTGGGAGCCCAGTCTGTTGAAAGGGTAGGACATTGAGGACGCGGCGGCTGGCGGGAGAGACAGCTGGCGAGAGACATGGCAGGGTCGGAGCGCGGCCTGCGCCTCTGTCACTCAGCATCCTCTTAGACGTTTCCACGCCCGCCCCCTGCCCAAGGGGCGGGGATGACGGCTGTGGTACCCGGAGCCGGCGCATGGGGTAGGGGTGCACCCCTGCAGAGTGGGGACCCCACTGGGCTGTGCCATGCTGACCGGAGACCACTGAGGCGGGAGACAGAGCGCGGCGAAGAGCCATTGAGTGGTCATCCAGTAGCCGCCGCGGCCGCCGCCGCCACCTCAGGAAACTTGGCACCCGCTAGGAGGGAAGATGAAGGAGATTTGCAGGATCTGTGCCCGTGAGCTGTGTGGAAACCAGCGGCGCTGGATCTTCCACACGGCGTCCAAGCTCAACCTCCAGGTTCTGCTTTCGCACGTCCTGGGCAAGGATGTTCCCCGCGATGGCAAAGCCGAGTTCGCTTGCAGCAAGTGTGCTTTCATGCTTGATCGAATCTATCGATTCGACACGGTTATTGCCCGGATCGAAGCGCTTTCTATTGAGCGTTTGCAAAAGCTGCTACTGGAGAAGGATCGCCTCAAGTTCTGCATTGCCAGTATGTATCGGAAGAATAACGATGACTCTGGCCCGGAGGTCAAGGCGGGGAATGGGACGGTTGACATGTCCGTCTTACCCGATGCGAGATACTCTGCACTGCTCCAGGAGGACTTCGCCTATTCAGGGTTTGAGTGCTGGGTGGAGAATGAGGATCAGATCCAGGAGCCACACAGTTGCCATGGTTCGGAAGGCCCTGGAAACCGACCCAGGAGATGCCGTGGTTGTGCAGCTTTGCGGGTTGCTGATTCTGACTATGAAGCCATTTGTAAGGTACCTCGAAAGGTGGCCAGAAGTATCTCCTGTGGCCCTTCTAGCAGGTGGTCGACCAGCATTTGCACTGAAGAACCAGCGTTGTCTGAGGTTGGGCCACCTGACTTAGCAAGCACAAAGGTACCCCCAGATGGAGAAAGCATGGAGGAAGAGACGCCGGGTTCCTCTGTGGAATCTTTGGATGCAAGCGTCCAGGCTAGCCCTCCACAACAGAAAGATGAGGAGACTGAGAGAAGTGCAAAGGAACTTGGAAAGTGTGACTGTTGTTCAGATGATCAGGCTCCGCAGCATGGGTGTAATCACAAACTGGAGTTAGCTCTTAGCATGATTAAAGGTCTTGATTATAAGCCCATCCAGAGCCCCCGAGGGAGCAGGCTTCCGATTCCAGTGAAATCCAGCCCACCTGGAGCCAAGGCTGGCCATAGCATGACAGATGGAGTTAGTTCCGGTTTCCTTAACAGGTCTTTGAAACCCCTTTACAAGACACCTGTGAGTTATCCCTTGGAGCTTTCAGACCTGCAGGAGCTGTGGGATGATCTCTGTGAAGATTATTTGCCGCTCCGGGTCCAGGTATACAAAACGGCTACACAGTGCCTTTCTGAATATAGCTAGCTGGCCTCTGGCTTCACATGATTTCGGTCTAGGTGGAGGTTAGTAATATTCTAGACTTGAGAAAATTAGTCATGAGCCCATTTTTGCTGCACCTTTTCTATGTCTCATTTAGTAAATGTGATTCGCACTCAGATAATTTGCTTTTCACAGTCTTTGTAAAATCTGTTGGCCTTCCCATTATCAAAATTGTATACCTTTTAAAACAAATAGGTAAAGATTCTCACTTCACTTTTATCCTATAAAAAGAAGACATTTAATCTCATTTCTAGCACTAGAACTTTTCCTCTTATCTCCTTTTCTTTCTTTTTTTCTTAAACAACTTTTAAAATGTGTTCTTGTTTTCAGATTTATAGACGTTTCCTCCCATTGGCTTTCTGTAAGGCAGTTAGTTCTCTAGTTCTTCCCAGAGCATTGACGCTTTCATCCGCAAAATGCCTGTAAATGATTAGAGCATAAGGTAAAAGGTTTGGGGGAAACCTATTAATCCACCAGTAAAGTATTATAACATCTGGACAATATTTATTATAATTAATAGTTCATTGGAGGATTAGTGATGACTCATTCATAAAAGAGACAGGAATTCAAGTATTCAAGTACAGTATTGTCACTCAAAACGTTAAGGCATAAACTGTTCACAGCCAGAACTCTGCTGAGTTCTACTGGAAGATATTTGATATTAAGAAAGGATTAACCCATTATTGGATCAGAGGAGAGTTTCATTCATTATAGTCTTGAATTCTTAATGACTAGAGGATGGCAGTTGCTTAATTTGAACCATTCATGTCTGCCCAATTGATTCTCTACCAACCTTTTAAATTCAGCTATGGTAGTTTGTTTCTATAGCAACAGTAAATGCTAGGTTCAGTTAACTTTGTGAAACACACTGGCATGTTCCACTTGATACAACTTATTTAGCGATACTGTCACAAAGGCAGATGTGATCTAGAAGGCATTTTTAGAAAGCCTGCTACTGGTCAACATCATCCCAGAAATTTAGAGCTTGATAAGTGACATTGTTGATGGTCACATGAAACTTTTGGAAAGTAGTTCTGTGGTATGTATACTTTCTATCACAATAAGCATCTAAGCAGAAAACAGGAGAAAAGTTTTTAAATTTACACAAAATTATCAGTAGCAGCATAGATGAGAAACAGCAGAGATGAAAGTGTCATGAAAGGTAAAAAGTCAGTGCGTTTTCATTTGTATAAAATGTATGTACTTCTTTTCTTTTGCTTTTTCTTTCAGTGGAGCCTCACAGCTAAATTTGGGCTTTACAGTAGACATAGGTGTTACAAATTAAACATGGTGTTTTCTTATTAGGGTCTAAAATTAGTTGGGCCAGGATGAATGGGAAATAAACTCATCCCCCCAACCCGCCACCAAATATGGCCAATACTGTAGAACATTACATAAAGACTGAGGAAATAACAGCCAAAACAAGGTCTTTTTTCTCTATATTTAAATAAAATACTATATTTTGGTGACCGGATTTTGGAGTTGAGAAGAATTTTAAAGATCATCTTCAGGCAGTCTCTCAATTTGGAGATATGGAAAGTTCATTCTTTAACTAACTTAGCCCATGCAGAGACAAAGGTTTCTGACCATTCTCAGGCGAGACACTTTAATTCTATAAATTAAACCCCATTGTCTGAAGTATATAAATTTAAGTAAGTACTTTTTTAAAACCAGGAGCCCTCTTTCTCTAACCTAAGGATGCTTGGGGGATTTTTTAGAGATTACGTGAAAAAAATTGTCATCTGAATGAACACATATAAACTATGGCAACTGTATCTTGAGGTCAAGTCCCTTTACTTCACTAAATTTGAACATTAGAGCTTTAAAATAGTAGCATATGACCTTTCTGCTGTGACCTAACTTACATTCTTACATTGTTTACTGTTTCTCGAAAAACAAAAATTGGGAGGGAGAAAATGTCATTCAGTTTCAAGAAATGTGGCATTTAATTATGATGCCATTTTCTCTAATAATTTAAGATGTCAGGGAAAATAGATGAATTGGGCCCAACGTGTTTGTAAATAAAATGGGCAGCATATCTATTGTTTAAATCCGGTTACTTTTAAGCTCCTTAAGAGCCTTATGACAAAACCAGTGCTAGATAGGACAATGGCAGACTGGTTTTTGTCTGTTTCTCTGAACAAATGTGGAAAGAATAGAAATAATGTAATTTTTTTTTTTGGTAGTTCTCCTTTTAGCTTGTGGAAACACGAAACCATGAAAGAAAAAAATGTTTCCTTTAGTTCAGTTCTGCCACAAATATGGAGAAAACCTTTTATCTTAAAGAGCAAGATTGTTCTGTAAGGTCATTTGGATTCCTTTGTTTAATCTTCCACTTACCATATTGTATGCACTATTAAATATTGACATCAGAATTCCTCCTGATTGCTTTTCCTCTTTCTTTTTTTCTTTCCTTCTTTCCCTCTCTTTTTCTTTGTTCCTTTCTTATTTATTAAAGAAAAATAACAGTGTAGTTCTGCTTACTGTATTCTGATATTACACAAAGTAATTTATTTCCCTTCTACAGAATTTATGTATGACAACCTAAAGCTATTCAGATATCTAAAGAAAGGTTTGAAGCCTTATTCTAGCTGGTAATTCCCTTCTTTATTGTCTGGCCCTGAACTAGAAAAGCTATGATGGGAGGGGTGTGGTCCCTTAGTAAACAGCAATGAGCTCTGGCCCATGTGCAATTTCCCTTTCTATCTAAATTCAAAGAACAGGAGATCGTTGCTTTAAACCTTGCAATGCCAAGGTCTGCTCCTTTGTGACTATAGTAAATTTATCCCACTCATATTTTAGTTATAGGAAGTGGATCAGGCCCTTTGGAAGATGTTGGCATTAGATGCTGGTAAAAGATTAGGCCTTTAATTTGATGGTAGTCGATGGTTCTTGTCTGTCTCCTAGTATTAACAATAGGGTTGACAAATATAGCAGTTTGAGATCTATAACTCACTACTGTGAGGACTAGAAAGTGCCAAGAAAAATGCTGTCAACACAAAAGGTCTAAACACTGCCCTTAGCCTAAAAGTCTCATATTGTGCAACACTAGACCTGGAAGCAGTTCTCTTTTCTGATACTGGAAAGCCTTTGTCCTAATTATGAGTGAAAAGTGACTTAATTTAAAATATATTAACATTTCCACATGATTTTAGTACCTGAGTGTCTAGAGAGTAACACTGATTCTACCAAATCAGGTATTACTTATTTCATGGGCTACACTATCATTGTAGGAGTAACTGTTTTATGTACTTGATACTTCACAAGAATTCATTAAGTTGTCGGCTTAGTGGTACTTGCTAAGTGCTCTTTCAGCAACTGTTATCTGCAAGGACATTTTTCTGAGATGTAACATAGTAAATTATTACAAATAAAGAAGAAACAAATATCTTCCAACTTTTAGGTCAGTACATTATTTATGGAAAAAGAGGTTTCTTATGATTATTCATGTCAAGAGTGATTCATGTGAGATTCAGATTCATGTATTTTCCTGTGCATTCTTTGGCTTTAAAGTTGCTGTTCGAATATATGTTACATACAGTCGTATTTCTAAGAGAGCCACTGAAGGCCTGTTTTCGTTTGTTTTTATTGTTCTTATGCATTCATTAAACAAAAACTTATGATCTCTGCAGTATTCCCAGCATTATGGTAGGCAATGGGTTTATAGAAATGAGAGATACATTCCCAACCTGAGTGAGAATCCAGTTCAGTTTAATTGGATCTTTTTCCTGATTTCCCAGGAAACCTTGGACTAATTACTTCTCTAAGTTTCCATTTCCTTGTATGTAAAATAGGATCGGATCAGATGGTTAGTCTATAAAGTTTCCTTCACCGCTCTAAGATTGTTTGGTTTTAAGTAAATAAAGATGACCCCCTTCCTTGCCATGTTAAACTTGAAGCTCTTTTCTGTAATTCTGCCTGTTGTAGTTTGAATTTCAAAATATCTTACTGTAGATATTATTGTTGTTTTACACTGAAGAAGTAAGAAGCCAAATTTTATAGAGGTGGTTTTATCATTAAGTAAATGGTAAATTTATTTATTAGTTAGAATCGTTGTCAACATCTATTAATGCGGTTACTTTGCCCATGGTGTGACATGGTTCATGTTGCCTCAGGTGAAAGCTTCCTGTTATACCCCCAACAACAAATATCTCAAATAATTTTTCCAAAAGTCATTATCTTTGCTGCTTTTTTCCCTCTCCCTCTATCCAGTCCACCAGCAAGTCCTGTTAGCTATACTTTCAAAACATATCCATATCTATCCATTTATTTCCCTCTCCCTTACTAAGCACCAGAACCCAAGCTACTATTGTCTTTCACCTGCACTACTGCAGCAGCCTCCTACCTGGTCTCTCTGCTTCTATTGGTGCTCCCCAGTAATTCATTCACCACAACGTGATCTTTTCAAAACTTGTGTGTGATTACCTGTTAAAAAACTGTGGTCTATTCTCATTTCAGTTAAAACGAAATCCAGTTCATTAACCCTGTTGTCTGAAGCTGGATGTGACCTGGTGCCTGCCTGCCTCTCCACCTCATTGAGTGTCCCTATCCCCTTTGCCCACTATGCTCTAGCCCTGTGCTATAAAGTAAGCCACTAGTCTTAGGAGCTGTTGAACCCTTGAAATGTGGCTAGTCCAAATTGAGATGGGCTGTGAGTATAAAATAATACCTTGAATTTCAGACTTAGGAAAAATCATGTAAAGTGTCTCAATAATTTTATATTGTTTACATGTTTATGATAACATTTTGGATATTTTGAGTAAAAATATTTTGTTAAAATTAAGTTTCCCTATTTATTTTGTACTTTGTTCATTGAAGCTACTAGAAAATTAAAAATTACATACAGGACTCACATTATATTTCCATTAGAGAGTGCTATTCTAGCCACAGAGGCCTTTCTCTTTTCCAGGCTCATATTCCATTAGCTGTTCTTTCTGCCTGTATTGTTCTGCTTATCTTTGCAGGACTGATTCTTTTTCTTTCAGATCTCTACTTAATGCTGCCTCATAAAGACCTTTCTCTGATCAAGCAATTTAGAGTAATTTACCCACTCTGTATTATGCTTTCCTATTTTGCCGCATAGGGCTTGTCCATAATATTTTTTGCATTTCCTTGTTTGTTTATCATGTACTCCCCCCTCCAACCCCTGCAAAATATAAGTTTCAAGAGCACAGGGACTTTGTCTTGCATGATATATCTTCAGGACAATGCCTAGCACATAGTTAGTGTGCAACAGATACATGTTATGTCAGCATTGTATTCCTCACAGTGCCTCACATGGTGCTTTGCTTATTATAGCATTTAGTAGGTGTTAGAAAAGTTGATAAATAGCACTGGAGGAATAGAAAAGATTTTTCTTCTGAAATCTTTATATTTCCAGTCAGTTGCTAGCAGGAAGGGATTTAAGGTAAGCTGTAACTCCACTGCCTTGAAGGTGGTAATCAAGTCTGAAAATGTGAGCGAAAGAAAGAATGAATAGCAGTTGTCTTTTTTCCCTTAATGAATTTATATTCCTATTTGGAATGGAAGAGGGTATGGAGGCGGGAAGATCAAATGTAATTGCCGCAGTAAATTTGTAAAGTTTTATTTTAACATCCTTAGCTTGTAATGATTACTAAGAATGGTTCAATAAGTTTATCTTATTGTCCCATATACAAATTGTCCCATATGTAAATCATACTTTTTTTCTCCTGAATCTTTTAAGTGAATCGATATTCCTATAAAATATGTCTCCTTCCCAGTTCACTATGGATTATTTATCTGTGCTTATGCTATAAATCTGCCTTTAAGTAGGCACATCTATTTTAAATTTAGTTTATTCTCTTTTTATTTCGAAGTAATTTCAAATGTACAGAGACGTTGTAGGAGAAATACCAATAACTCCCATATACCCCTTACCCAGATTTACCAGTTGTGAATATTTTGTCACATTTGCTTTATAAACTCTCCCACTCTCTGTATTTGCACAGTATTTTTTTTTAAATTCTTGAACCATTTGAGGATTAGTTATAGATAGTGTACTCCTTTACCCTAAATACTTCAGCATGATTTCCTAAGGACAAGGACATCTCTTATATAATTACAGCACAATTATCAAATTTAGAAAATTAGACATTGATAAAATACTGTTATCTAATATATAGTCCATATCAAAATCTGCCAATTGTTTCCAATAATGTGAAACAAGCATGTTGTAAGAAAGGTAGGTGAAATGTAACTTCTCTCAGGAGTAGTATAAGTTTGATGAGTATGCCTTTTCAAGTCCTTGATTAAAAATAGAATAAAGCAAATATTTGGTCATTGTGAGCATCTCCTTTATTAAATCCTCCCCTTCTCATTGAACTCTGAATTACTTGCTTTCAGTGAATAAACATGTAGTGTTTGTGTGAATTGGTAGGGAAAAGTGGAAAGGGAAGCTGGGGAGCATAGTACAAATGGGGGTGAACCAGTGTTCTTAATAAGGAACAGGCCTGTCTTTAGGAATTCATACTGATAATTTATGCAACAAATCTGATTCTCTAAATCTCTGGCAAAAGATGCAACAGATATTTTTGAAGATAGAAATAAAATTTTGTTGGCCGTGTTTAACTCACCTTACTTGTTTTGCTGTTTCTTCCTAGCCCATGACTGAAGAGTTACTCAAACAACAAAAGCTGAATTCACATGAGACCACTATAACTCAGCAGTCTGTATCTGATTCCCACTTGGCAGAACTCCAGGAAAAAATCCAGCAAACAGAGGCCACCAACAAGGTATGATGAGTACTATCCCCTAGGAGATGACAGGGTTTTCCTGAGGATGTGACTGGCTCTAGCCTGAGTCTGTCAACCTGTGTAGGACTTGGGAGATGGATACTGTGTACTCCTTGTGCTCTAGGGAATATTTCATGTAAAGGTGTAGTTCTTCCCTTTATTCTTATCAAGATTTTAGCTTGTTCTGTAGAGATCGTAATTTCTGGTGCTTTTCAGGTGTGTAATTAAAACGTGCATGCAGGCCAGTGCAGTGACTCACGCCTGTAATACCAGTGCTTTGGGAGGCCAAAGCAGGCGGATCACAAGGTCAGGAGTTCAAGACCAGCCTGGCCAACATGGTGAAACCCTGTCTCTACTAAAAATTACAAAAAATTAGCCAGGCATTGTGGCAGACGCCTATAATCCCAGCTACTTGGGAGACTGAAGCAGGAGAATCACTTGAACCCAGGAGGTGGAGGTTGCAGTGAGCCAGGACCATGCCACTGCACTCAGGCCTGGGCAACAGAGAGAGACTCTGTCTCAAAAAAAAAAACTTGCATGCAATCTTTCACTGTAAAAGGCACTGAGATAGGAGGTCTGTGTTTTTTATTTTAGCTTGTTACTACTTTCTAGCCCATTAATTTTAATGTCTGGCTTAGAAGAAAATTGCTACAATTTGGGATGCTGAACTTGTGGCCTCTGTGCCCCTATAGTGCCCTCTTCTATGCTAGGTAGCAGAAGTTCTTTGGTCCTTGTATAAGGGATCCATGCTAGGAACCACTTGCCTACTTGGTCCATGTGGACAAGTTCCTAGTGTGGCTGCCATCATAGAGAGATCACAGTGCATGAAAATTGAGACAATTTAGTATTGAAGGAAGTATTTCATTTCTTCTGCTACTATTTGTTGCTGGTTGACTTACCACTTTAATGGTTACTATATGTGGGAAAAATAACAGATAATATCCCCTAAGAAATTCTTTAAATCCAAGATTTGAGGAAAGGCTTTATTCATTTGAGGCTAAAAGACATCATTGACCTAAAAAACTATTTTTCTTTGCTGAATTCAGATTCTTCAAGAGAAACTTAATGAAATGAGCTATGAACTAAAGTGTGCTCAGGAGTCGTCTCAAAAGCAAGATGGTACAATTCAGAACCTCAAGGAAACTCTGAAAAGCAGGGAAAGTGAGGTAAAATATTTAGCTCTCAAGGACCTGTGTGGAAACAATTGGTCAAAGTAGACAAGTATTTTATATTTTGTCAAAATGAATATTGTCAGACTAACAGATCTTAGCCTGGAGAAATTGTAGCTTAACCTCGATTGATATTTTGGAATAGTCACATTGCTAAAATCTGTACAGGTGAGATAATGGAATTTATAATTAGTTTACTAACATGTTTGATATTCCCTCTCTCATTTTCAGACTGAGGAGTTGTACCAGGTGATTGAAGGTCAAAATGACACAATGGCAAAGCTTCGAGAAATGCTGCACCAAAGCCAGCTGGGACAGCTTCACGTATGTGAGGGTCACATAGGACGGGAGAGACTTCAGTTGGGGATGTGCCATTTTGGTTGCAGTCTTGATTTTATTTTCAGTCTTCGTGGGAGCTCAGTGCTTGCCCTCCTTGTGACTGTGATTTCTACTCTCTTTTCAGAGCTCAGAAGGTACTTCCCCAGCTCAGCAACAGGTGGCTCTGCTTGATCTTCAGAGTGCTTTATTCTGCAGCCAGCTGGAAATACAGAAGCTCCAGAGGGTGGTACGACAGAAAGAGCGCCAACTGGCTGATGCCAAACAATGTGTGCAATTTGTAGAGGCTGCAGCACACGAGAGTGAACAGCAGAAAGAGGCTTCTTGGAAACATAACCAGGTAAATCATTAACTATTTTATTGCCCTAAATGCTGACTTTGCCCTGATAATAACTTTTTAGCAGGATAGTTTGTGTTGAACCCTTGAGTCAGTTGCATAATCTTAAGTATTTCAGTTCGACACTTGCTGCCCTTGTACCATATGCTAGTTATAGTAAGTCCCCTTTTATCCACAGTTTCACCTTCCATGGTTTCAGTTATCCGGCGTCAGCCACAAACAAAAAGCATTAAGATATTTCAAGAGAGACCACATTCACGTAACTTTTTTTTTTTGAGACAGAATCTCACTCTGTCACCCAGGCTGGAGTGCAGTGGCGTGATCTCTGCTCACTGCAAGCTCCACCTCCTGGGTTCATGCCATTCTCCCACTTCAGCCTCCTGAGTAGCTGGGACTACAGGCGCCCGCCACCACGCCTGGCTAATTTTGTTTTTGTATTTTTAGTAGAGACGGGTTTTCATCATACTAGTCAGGATGGTCTCGATCTCCTGACCTCGTGATCTGCCTGCCTTGGTCTCCCTCATGTAACTTTTGTTACAGCATGTTGTTATAATTCTTCTATTGTATTGTTATTGTTAATCTGTTAGTATGTCTAACCTGTAAGTAAACCTTTCTCATAGTTATCTATGTACAGGAAAAAACAGTTATACACAGGCTTCAGTGCTATCTGGTTTCAGGCATCCACTGGGCGTCCTAGAATGTATCCCCTGTGGGTAAGGGTGACTACTGTATTGAGTTGTGCCCTGGAAATACAAGGATAAATAGCACAGGCTCCTTTCTTTTAAGTTACTTATAGTTCAGTAAGAGAGACAGTCACATAAGCTGAGTTTCAGAGTGGTAAATTCTGAAGGGGATGTATATATAGGGTCCTACAGGAATATCTAGGAAAGGAGTCAAGGAAAAGGAATCAAGGAAAGCATCATGAAGGAGGAGACATCTGAAGTTATTCTTGAAGGATGGTTAAAACCAGTCAGAAAAGTGGGGAAGAATCACTAAGGTCAGAGGAATGACATACGTAATAATCAGCCCTGTCTTTTATTTTTTATTTTTGAATAATAAAATATACAATTCTTTTCTTTCTTTTTTTTTTTTTTTGAGACGGAGTCTCACTCTGTCACCCAGGCTGGAGTGCAGTGGTACTATCTTGGCTCACTGCAAGCTCCACCTCCCGGGTTCACGCCATTCTCCTGCCTCAGCCTCCTGAGTAGCTGGGACTACAGGCACCTGCCACCACACCCAGCTCATTTTTTTTTGTATTTTTAGTAGAGACGGGGTTTCACTGTGTTAGCCAGGATGGTCGTGATCTCCTGACCTCGGCCTCCCAAAGTGTTGGGATTACAGGCGTGACCCACCATGCCTGGCCTTTTTTTTTTGAAACGGAGTTTCACTCTTGTTGCCCAGGCTGGAGTGCAATGGTGCAATCTTGGCTCACCACAACCTCCACCTCCTGAGTTCAAGCGATTCTCCTGCCTCAGCTTCCCAGTAGCTGGGATTACAGGTATGCACCACCATGCCTGGCTAATTTTGTATTTTTAATAGAGACAGGGTTTCTCCATGTTGGTCAGGCTGGTCTCAAACTCCCAACCTCAGGTGATCTGCCCACCTTGGCCTCCCAAAGTGCTGAGATTACAGGCATGAGCCACCACGCTGGGCCAAAATGCACAATTCTTAAATGGTTCCTTTATCTTGTTAGCTTAGAGCGTATATATTTAAGATTTAAAAGATTTTTTTTCGTGGTCTCTTTTCTTAAGCTCTTTAACACTCAGGTTTAAAAGTGTAATTTTTGAAGGATCTCCCTAGTTTAGTGGTTTGGAGATTAAATATTAGCCCTGAATTTCCTTTTGAAATATTAAAATTTCGGCCAGGCACAGTGGCTCACACTTGTAATCCCAGTAGTTTGGGAGCCCAAGGCCAGTGGATCATGAGGTCAGGAGTTCAAGACCAGCCTGGCCAAGATGGTGAAACCCCGTCTCTAGTAAAATTACAAAAATTAGCCAGGTGTGGTGGCAGGCATCTGTAATCCCAGCTACTCGGGAGACTGAGGCAGAGAAATGCTTGAATCTGGAAGCCAGAGATTGCAGTGAGCCGAGATTGTACCGCTGCACTTCAGCATGGGCGACAGAGTGAAACTCCATTTAAAAAAAAAAAATTAAAATTTCAGATGTCTGGGCAGGGTCGGGGAGTGGTGGAGGGATGGGGGTAGAAATAATTCTTAACTTTTTGTTATTTAGCTAGAGGAAACATTTTCCCAAGATTTGTTTGGTTGATGAGAATATGTATTTTGGGAGCTCTCTAAAGTAACAGATGATTTAAAGATTACTGAGTTTATTATTAGAAAGATAAATATGGCAAACTAAGAAAGAAGACTGATGGTCTCTATGAGATCTTTAGAAAAAAGGATGATAGGAATAGTTTATCCTTGAGCTTACTGTAAATAATCCAGGTTTACCATAGGACAGATTCTCATTTAATGGTTCTACACATGTATCCTTTTTAAGCCAAAAAGTAAGTATTGAACTATAATATCAAGCTTACGTCCTACCCATTCACAACTTTTACAATTTTCCATATCCCATTCAATTCATGTATAATACTTCTATAGCAATTTTAATAATAGCATCCTCTACTGCTCTTTCAGTTTATATACCTTGAAAATTTTAAGGCCTCTATATCTAATAACCATGTGACAATTTTAGATCTCTTTAGAAAGGTAATATGTTTAATTCAGGAATTGCGGAAAGCCTTGCAGCAGCTACAAGAAGAATTGCAGAATAAGAGCCAACAGCTTCGCGCCTGGGAGGCTGAAAAATACAATGAGATTCGAACCCAGGAACAAAACATCCAGCACCTAAACCATAGTCTGAGTCACAAGGAGCAATTGCTTCAGGTGAGTTTACATGATTTCAATGAAAACTGAACTCTGACATTTGTTTATATAAATTTAAGATATTATTCCACCTGTGTTGAGTCCCCGCTATATGGAAAACATTTGAGAGGTGGGAATCAAGAGGATTCAAAATAAATAGAAAATATAATTTGTGAATTACGATGCTTACTAACAAGTGTAAAAAACAGTACATAGGCCGGGTGCAGTGGCTCAAGCCTGTAATCCCAGCACTTTGGGAGGCCAAGACGGGCGGATCACGAGGTCAGAAGATCAAGACTATCCTGGCTAACACAGTGAAACCCCGTCTCTACTAAAAAATACAAAAAACTAGCCGGACGAGGTGGCAGGCGCCTCAAGTCCCAGCTACTCGGGAGGCTGAGGCAGGAGAATGGCGTGAACCCGGGAGGCGGAGTTTGCAGTGAGCTGAGATCCGGCCACTGCACTCCAGCCTGGGCGACAGAACGAGACTCCGCCTCAAAAAAAAAAAGGAAAAAAAAAAGAAACAGTACATAGAGCCCTGATTTAAATAGTTTTTTTATGAAGTCTTTTATAAAGACTTAATATTCAGAAAATAGTCATTAAGTACCTCTGTGAGTCACACACTTTTCTGGGTGTTGGGAAGACAAAAGATTTGGCTACTGCTCTCAGTTTAATAGATGAAGACAAAAAACTGTACAGAAACTTCCACAGAGTCATTTTGACGATAGAATGAAAGTTTGAGGGGAAAATGGAGCATTAAGAAAATACTGGCCGGGCGCGGTGGCTCAAGCCTGTAATCCCAGCACTTTGGGAGGCCGAAACGGGCGGATCACGAGGTCAGGAGATCGAGACCATCCTGGCTAACACGGTGAAACCCCGTCTCTACTAAAAAATACAAAAAACTAGCCGGGCGAGGTGGCGGGTGCCTGTAGTCCCAGCTACTCGGGAGGCTGAGGCAGGAGAATGGCGTGAACCCGGGAGGCGGAGCTTGCAGTGAGCTGAGATCCGGCCACTGCACTTCAGCCCGGGCGACAGAGCGAGACTCCGTCTCAATAAAAAAAAAAAAAAAAAAAAAAAAAAAAAAAAAGAAAATACTGATCTGTTCTGCCACCTACTCTAAGCTTCAGTCACATTGAATCCACTACATTTCACTGAATGTACAATTTTTTCATTGTATGCGTAGTGTGCATATTTTTTTTCTCTAGCATACAGTCCTCTCCCTTCTTCACTTAGGAAATCCTAGTCCTTTAATTAAGACTCTCCACAAATGTTACCTCCTCTGTGAGGTCTTTACTGACACCTGCAGGCAGAGTTAGGCAGTGCATCCTGTGTTCCCCTGGTAGCTAGCATAGGATGCAGAACAGTTAATTCTATGTGTTGTGTCTATCGTATGTTGCAGAATAGTTTACAATTTATATGTCTGTTATCTCTGCTAAACTTGTTATTTTGAGGAGAGTGATCACATCTTGTTTTTTTTTATCCTGAATAACTAACAAATTACTTGGCAATTTAGTTAATATTGGATAAAAGAATAAAAGAAACGATTTTTTGGTCTCAGGAATTTCGGGAGCTCCTACAATATCGAGATAACTCAGACAAAACCCTTGAAGCAAGTGAAATGTTGCTTGAGAAACTTCGCCAGCGCATACATGATAAAGCTGTTGCTCTGGAGGTGTGTATCATCATTTTGCCCACTATGCTATGGATTATTCTATCTGCATAGGTATTATAGAAATTTGTGTTTACTTAAGTTTGCTGCTGTGGGATTTGGTTTTTTAGTCTGCCATCTTGTGGAATAAGAGTGATCAGGATAGTAAATCTTACAGAGCTTTAGGAGTCTTCCTTTCCTTGCAGCGGGCTATAGATGAAAAATTCTCTGCTCTAGAAGAGAAAGAAAAAGAACTGCACCAGCTTCGTCTTGCTGTGAGAGAGCGAGATCATGACTTAGAGAGACTGCGAGGTGTCCTCTCCTCCAATGAAACTACTATGCAAGTGAGAGCAAAACCTATCTCTGACTTGGTGTTCCTCTCCCACTTGTATTCTAAGCCCGAAGCATGACCCCCTTCCATCATTTTCTGAAAACCAGGGATTTTGCTTTATAGGGGGGGAGAAAACCAAAAATAGCAGTCACTAGTTCCATCATTGTCGATTAGGAAGTGAGAGATTTTAGCACTTCTACTTTCTTTTGTAATATGAACTTTGTGAGGAGAGCCAGTGAATATTGATTTCTGTTTACATAGTTCTGATTTATTTCCAGTTCTTGTTCGTACATAAATACACATGCACACACACTGTCCTCTCTCTCTCTCTCTTACTTTTACTGAAGCATTACCAGGGTGCAACTATTAAATTGTGTCTTCTACCTTAATATTATCTACATGTCCATGAATTGCCATAATTAGAACACTTGTTTATCAATATTTACTGTGAGCTTTTTTGCATATTTATTTTAGAGCTTAGGTATCTATCTGCCACTTTTTTGAGAAATCCTTTATAGTGTAGTGCACTTCCTCCAAAATGCTTCCTTTTATCATATATTCTATATTTAATCTCTCCACAAACTAGATAAAAGTTTCTAAAAACCAAAAAAAAAAAAAAAAAAAATAGATTAGCTTGGCATTGTTAGATCAATGCTCTCATCTTGCAAATAAAAATAAATTGATGGGAGATTATTTAAAAGTGGATGTAATTTGTTGTTTATCCTGAGGAGTATGGGGTAATCGTTTTGACTGATGATTGCTCTCTTTATGGCTGTAGAGTATGGAGAGTCTCCTGAGGGCCAAAGGCCTGGAAGTGGAACAGTTATCTACTACCTGTCAAAACCTCCGGTGGCTGAAAGAAGAAATTGAAACCAAATTTAGCCATTGGCAGAAGGAACAAGAGAGTATCATTCAGCAGTTACAGACATCTCTGCATGATAGGAACAAAGAAGTGGAGGCAAGACTTCAGTTAACTTAAAGGCAGTTGATTCAGTGATTATGTAATCTCAGCCTTGGATTAGGACTCTTCAGATTGGGAGGCCTATGACCCAAGTCTTTAATTTCATTCTGTGCCTGGGCAGGTCATTGACTTTCACTGGGATTTTTTTTTTCCCCATATCTAGAAACTTAAGTTGGCAATTAACTTTCTCAAAGAAGATATGTGAGAATGAATGAGACTTAAACATTGCCTCTTCCATCTGGCAGCTATTAACCTTTGTTAGTTATGGTGTTCATGCTGGAGCAGGTGCTGTTTTCAGATCTCAATGGATATTCACTCGCTGAATCTTCACAAGGCCATGAGGCACATTCTATTATCCCTGTTTTGTAGAGGAGGAAACAGACTTCTGAAGCTAAGTAACTTGTCCAAGCTAACACAGCTAATAAGTAGCAGATCCAGTATCAACCTAGGCAGTATGGCTCCTCCGTTTCCTCCACCATGTGCCGGCGGTTAGTACAGAAATAGAAACCATCACTATGATAGCAAATACAGTGTTTAGTATTCCTTTCAGCAATTCGTTTTACGCTTCCCCCTATAAAGTTACACTGGGGGAAAACAAATAAATGAACTGAGTGTCCATTTATCCTCATCTAACATTAATTGTTACATGCCCTGAACAAATAGGAAAAAGACTTATTTCAGAAAACAATATGTATGTAAGTGGCCACCAGAGATAGTTTTCTGTATTGTTTGTATTCATTCCTGGGACATGTATTTAGAGACTTCTGTGTTCCAGGCCTGTGCTAGATCTGGTAAAACAAAAATAAGTAAAACGTGATACTTACTCTCAAGAATCTCACACCTCTTTCTATGATAGATTCTTATAAGCCCTTTAATATTTAGTAGAGGCAGTTCTTTCCTCCAGAAACTTACAGTGTCCTTTCTGCATTAGGATCTTAGTGCAACATTGCTGTGCAAACTTGGACCAGGGCAGAGTGAGATAGCAGAGGAGCTGTGCCAGCGTCTACAGCGAAAGGAAAGGATGCTGCAGGATCTTCTAAGTGATCGAAACAAACTAGTGGTGGAACATGAAATGGAGATTCAAGGCCTGCTTCAGTCTATGAGCACCAGGGAGCAGGAAAGCCAAGTAAGGATTAATGCACAGATCAGAAAAGTATCATGTAGTGCATTTATAGTCTGCAAACAGGAAGCATTTGCAGACTATAGATGTGCGTATATTTATATATTTTATAGTCAACTCCATTAGTTTCTTTCCTTCTATTTATTACCTAGACCACAGTTTCATTTATTTACTTACTTATTTAGAGGTGGGGGTCTCGCTGTGTTGTGCAGGCTGGTCTTGAACTCCTGGGCTCAAGCAATCATCCTGTCTTGGCTTCCCAAACTGCTGGCATTGTAGGTGTGAGCTGCTGTACCTGGCCTGAGACCACAGGTTTACATTAATCATCAAAGTATGAAAAATTTCTTGAAAACCTTGCATTTGGAAGGGTGCCTAAACAATACATGTATCCATTAACTTCATTACATACATTTTCTTTTCCTTAATAATCTGATCATTTTGAGAGAAAGGCATAGGGGTTGTGAGTGTTTTAATTTTGATTCTAAATTATTAAGACTTGAGTGATATTTTGCATTTCCAGTCAAGGTATGGGAAAACTTACACTCAACATGTTTACTCTTAGTTTTTATAAAATCTGAGTTATCTTAAGAGGGAAAAAGATTGTGTTTTTCAGAGGTCATGGTGAGAATAAATCTCATAATAGTATGGGGTATATTAATTTTACAATATTTAAGTAAATTCTTTTTTTTTTTTTTTTGAGATGGCATCTCCCTCTGTCACCCAGCTGGAGTGCAGTGGCACGATTTCGGCTCACTGCAACCTCTGCCTCCTGGGTTCAAGAATTCTCCTGCCTCAGCCTCCTAGGTAGCTGGGATTACAGGCATGCACCACCATGCCTGCTAAGTTTTGTGTTTTTAGTAGAGATGGGGTTTCACCATGTTGGCCAGGCTGAAATGTTGGATCATTCCTGGCCTCAAGTGATCCACCCATCTCGGCCTCTCAAAGTGCTGGGATTACAGGCGTGAGCCACCATGCCCTGCCCATAAGTAAATTCTTAATTTTTCCTCATTTCTATGTGTTTTAAGGCTAAAGACTCTTAGTTGACTTGTGCTGCATTTCAGATACCAGTAGCTGAGAATCCCCCTGGACAGTTTTTAGAGGAAGATAGACTCTTTTTGGCCTATGTTATTTGACCTCATAATATTTTCTTATGTTTCCTCATATTGTGAAAGGATTATACAGCACTGTTCTAATTGTTAGGCCCACTGAAGTAAATACACATCTTACTAGAAAGGTCCTGCCGTGTGCTTCAGAAATTGTTTCTAAAATAGACCTAACAACATTATTCTAAATTATCTAAATCTTTGGCAAGAGGCTAGGATCTTTGAGTTTTCTTTTTAACCTCTTTGTGATTTGGAAGAATTATTCTTTATTATACCTCAGAAAAAGAATTATGCATTGCTGGTAATAGAATAATGGAGATGATGGAAATTACAGGAGATTTTTCAACTCAAGAAGATTAATGGTTGTATTCTTCTACATCTACTTCTCTAAATTTACATGCAAAAGAAATCACCTGAATAGCTTTTTTTTTTTTTTTTTATACTTTAAGTTCTAGGGTACATGTGTATAACGTGCAGGTTTGTTACATATGTATACTTGTGCCATGTTGGTGTGCTGCACCCATCAACTCGTCAGCACCCATCAACTCGTCATTTACATCAGGTATAACTCCCAATGCATTCCCTGCCCCCTCCCCGCTCCTCGTGATAGGCCCCGGTGTGTGATGTTTCCCTACCCGAGTCCAAGTGATCTCACTGTAGCTTTTTAAAGACGTAGATTGTGAGCTCAACTCCAGAGAAATAAATTAGGAGGTATAGATGGGACTTAAGAATTTGCATTTCTAACAAGTTTCCAGGTGATAGTGATGCTGCAGGTTCATGGACTGCACTGGAGGAGCACTGTTAAAAACTTTTAAATACTACCAGAAAAAGAGCGCCAAGGCAGATGGAGCACAGTATATGTCTTGTATGTTATTTATTACGTTTTTTTTCCACAATTTTCACAGATATTTTTATTAAGGCACTTTAATAATATACTGATACTTCTAAAATGGTTATATTCAAATCTCCAAAGAGCCCACATTTTACTTACTGAAAAATGGAAGTTTTTTTTTCATATTTCCCTTAGAAATTGTGACAAGAGCTCAGCTTCTCCCTTAAAACAGTAGTACTTTTCCTCAGACAGTTGGTGTTATGATTCATCATCTTATACCCTCAGTAATTTTAATATCAATTTATGATTTCCAGATTTTCTGTTTAAATGTAGACTTTCTGTGCATTAATAGTTAAAAATGTTCTAGCTCTTTCCCTTATTGTGTCATTATCTGTCTTAGAAAACTGGGATTTGAAATGAAACAAGCTGAGTTTGGTGATTTTGAGGTTGAGATTCTCCTAATCATGTGGTCTGATAAAATGTTTATGTGTGTAATTGATTCATTCAGTAAATATGTAGTGAGTGTCTGTTATGTGCCAGACACTGTACTGGGTGCTTCAGATTCAGCACCAAGTTGCCTTTAGGAAACTTCACATTCCATGTAGGGGAAGCAGAGAGAGAGAGAGAGAGAAATTAGATAATGGTAAGTGCATTGGAAAAAAAAAATAGGCACAGTAAAGAGTGTTGGAGATAGAGAAGAGATTGCTGGGTTTAAAAAAAAAATTTCCCAGCTTTATTGAGGTATAATTGACAAATATTGTATATATTCAAAGTGTACAGCATGATGTGTTGATATACGTATACATTGTGAAATGATTGCCACAATTGAATTAACACAGCCGTCACTACACATTTTATGCGTGTATGGTGAAGACGCTTAAGATGTACTCTCTGAGCAAATTTCAAGGAAATGATACAGTATTATTAACTAAAGTCACCATGCTATACATTGGATCCCCAAAACATATTCACCTTATACCTGAAAGCTTGTACCCTTTGGCCAGCAAGATTGCTGTTTGGATAGGGTATGCAGGGAAGACCAACCTGATAAGGTGACATTTGGCCAAGACCTGAAGGGAGCAAACCACACAAATGTTTGAGTGAAGAGCAATCTTCCCCTAAGAAGCAGCTATGCAAGAATAAAGACATTTGTTGTACTAATTCAAACCAGAATCTTAATACTTTAGCCTGATAGTTCTAGCAGAACCTATTTCAGATTCTCTTATCTGTTACAGATGTGTTAAATTCAGTTTTTTCCCCAATATTCTGCTATGAGACTTTATTTCCATTCACTTAACTGTGTTTTTCCCTGTAAACTGAAAGCAAGGGAACTATTTCCTAAGGACCCACTGTTTTCTGTTGTTGTTTGTTTGTTTTTTACAAATGGTTGACTTTGAAGAAATAATACCAGAACAAAAAATTTGTTTTACTAGAATATCTTTCTAATGTTATTTGTGATTTCCTCTTACTAGGCTGCTGCAGAGAAGATGGTGCAAGCCTTAATGGAAAGAAATTCAGAGTTACAGGCCCTGCGCCAATATTTAGGAGGGAGAGACTCCCTGATGTCCCAAGTACCCATCTCTAACCAACAAGCTGAAGTTACCCCCACTGGCCCCCCTCTTGGAGAACAGACTGATCAGGTAAGAACTATAGACTTATATAATTCATGCTGATTCCATTTCCTTTTTGCATTTGAGGTGTATGTTTGATAATTTTAATACCAAATTCTGAGAATATTCTCAGTATTGTCATTGTGATCATAGTTCCTGCATCTTCCTAAGTCCCCCGACTTTTGCAATTTTTTAGGGTTCAATGCAGATACCTTCCAGAGATGGTAGCACTTCATTGACTGCCAAAGAGGATGCCAGCATACCCAGATCCACATTAGGTGAGTATCAAATTTCATTTCATTAAGGGACTTTGTTTTTCTCTTGTTTATCCTTCTAGTAATCTCTGTATTAATAGGTTTGGCCAAGACTCTTTTCTCTTCCTACCTTAATGGAACAAATAAGTTTGGAATTCCTCTGAAAGGCTGAAGAACTGTCCTTACCTTATGTTGAGTCGAGGTTATTGCTCTGGCTTCACAATTTGACCCAGAGAAACTCTATCCTTATTCTCCTTTTCAGATAGTTTTGCAGGGATTCAGAAATGCAGGAGGTAGTGGTTCCATTCCTGCCCCGCAGGGCCATGAACTGACACCTTTTCCTGGGTATCTTTCAAGTCTGGGGACACTCAGTGTAAGTTGACATCACCTACATTAAACTGTTAGGAAGGGTAGGCAGTGTACATTGAGTTATTTGCCAAGCCTAGCCCCATTCAGGGGATGGTTTAGAAAAGTCTTACAAGTAGTCATTCTCTAGTAGGAAAACTTTATACTAATCAAAGAATAAAAGAATGTTGGATTTGTGAATATACTGTTGTGTATTCAGTCTTTTCTTTATAGCATCTGGGATAATTGCAGTATTTTGCTATTACAAATAATGCTACAAAGAACAACCTGTGTGTATGTTTTCTTTTCTCTTATTATTGGAATATGTCCTCTGCAAATTACTCAGAGGAAGCAGCAGATACCACATTATGTTAATAGCAGTTAAAACTAGTGCTATATTTTTATTTCAGGAGACTTGGACACAGTTGCAGGGCTAGAAAAAGAACTGAGTAATGCCAAAGAGGAACTTGAACTCATGGCTAAAAAAGAAAGAGAAAGTCAGGTGAGTTTTCTAGTTAAGTCTTAATTTCAAAATCCCTGTTATTTTTTCTTTCAAAATAGTTTATATTTAAAAGCATATAATTCTCCAAGTATAATATCTGAGTCCAAATGCTGGGTATGACTTTTTTCTTTTTGGAGAAAGTTATTTTATATATACATTATCTCAAAAAGATGCTCCTGTTTTTAGATTGGGACCATTAAAACTTATTAAGTGCTGGAAAAACGTAACCCTCTCTCCCCATTGCTAACTGGAATAAAATAATTGTAAAGGCTGGGAGTGGTGGCTCACGCCTATAATCCCAGCACTTTGGGAGGCCGAGGTGGGCGGATCACTTGAGGTCAGGAGTTCGAGACCAGCCTGGCCAATATGACGAAACCCCGTCTTTACTAAAAGTACAAAAATTAGCCAGGTGTAGTGGCAGGTGCCTGTAATCCCAGCTACTTGGGAGCCTGAGGCAGGAGAATTTCTTGAACTGAGGAGGCAGAGGTTGCGGTGAGTTGAGATCGTGCCATCACACTCCAGCCTGGGCAACAAGAGCAAAACTCCGCCTCCAAGATACTACTACTACTAATAATAATTGTAAAGCACTAGTGAAAAAAGGAAGTGTTGTGTGATTGCTGCTTAGAGTTATGACATTAGACCCATGAAATTAGTTTTAGAAACATGAAATGAGAAATTTGAGTATAATCAAAGTTTATCAATTTGAGTATAATCAAAGTTTATCAAACAAAGTTAATCAAAGTACATTCATGTGCAATGTACTGTGCTAGGTATTTAAATTAGCACTAATGCTCACAGCTCTACACAAAGTAAGTGGTGTTGACCCAATTATTATAGACGAAGAAGCTGAAACACTGATTTCTCTTTTAAAATGGGAGTGGAGAATAGTCATGTAACTAATAAATGCCAAAGCTGTGATTCAAACTCAAGCCTTTTGTGACTTCACATACTTCCTAAGAAGATTCATTTCCTAGAGCACATTTTTTCCACCTTACGCTTTAACTGTCTCTAGCATAGAGTTCTCATCAATTTTTTTAGAAGAGGCCTTTCAGCCTTAGAGATTCCCTTCCCCCTGCATTTCCTCCACAGCTAGCTGCATACTCAACTATGATGTTGAAGAAATGCTAGGACCACAGTGCAGAGTTACCGACTGAAACTGAAAGCTTGTTTGTTACTATGTTGGCATCTCTTTTAGAAGATCAGTCAGTGTCATGGCTTCCTGAATTCAGTTTAACTAGCTACTCCAAATAGCTCCTTAGTTTTTTTCTACCTTTTGCCATAGCTAGATCTATAATATAAAACCTGTGTTTGTATTTGTGATGGAATTATCATATTTTATCTTTTAATTTCATTACCATATTTCTGCTTACAAACAGACTCATGTTTTATGACTTAGTTAGTTTTCAGGATATGAGAATGTGTGGCATTTAAGAAATACCAGTTTTAAAAATCCCCTAGTCTCCCTTCCTCTTTGTGGTTCTACCTTAGCCGTTATCTGATTATTCATGTTAGATATTTTAGTTTCTACATCCTCTTCCTGTTTTTCTCACATTTATCAAATCCAAAGTAATGTTACTTTTTGGTTCTGTCCTGTTTTCAGGATCATGAAATTGTAATGCCTATGAATGGGTATTTTGAGTGGGTGATGTTTAACTATTGCTAAATTCCTTTAAAGGGTTTCTTTAAAATAACTTGTCCTTACCATAAAGACTGTATGGATATGTGGGATCTACAGGAAAGACATTATAACCTAGTGGCTCTGGGTCAGCTTCCCTGAGTTTTCACATGCTGGATTTACCACTTAGTAGCCAGCCCTGTGATTTTTGAACAAGTTCCTTAATTTCTCTCAGACTCAATCACCTTGTCTATAAATTGAAGAGTAGAAGAAGTCACCTTGTATATACATCAAAGAGTAGCTATCTCATAGGATTGTTGTGAGGATTCACTCATTCATTCATTAGCTATATGGGGACCTTCTCTAAGCTTGGGCTAGTGCTTGGGACGAGGTGGTGAATGAAATCAGTAAGGTCTCTGGCTCTATGTAGCTAATTTCTACTGGGGAGATACAGACAATAAATAAATAAACATTATAATTATAGAGTATAGTAAGTGATATGAGGGAAATGATAGAAAGCAACATGGATGGAGATCTTAAATAGGGTGGCCAAAGAAGGCTTCTCTGAGCAGATGACACGTAAGCTGGGACCTGAGGATGAACAGGAGGCAGCCCTGGGAAAGATATTTCAGGCAAAGGGAGTAGTGGTTGTAAAGGCTGAGTCAAGAGAAAGTCTGGTGTTCCTAGAAGAGAAAAAGTCTAGTGTGCCTACAGAGTCATGAGTGAGGAGTAAAATGGCAGATATTAAAGTAGGAAAAGTAGGCAGGAGTCAGATCACTAGGTTTGTTAAAAGGATTAAATATATACAAAGCATTTATTAGAGAGCCCGGGGCATAGTGGTAGCAGCTATGGTTATTATCATGATTTTTTTTTTTTTTTTTGATGCAGTGTCTCGCTCTGTTGCCAAGCTGGAGTGCAGTGGCATGATCTCAGCTCACTACAAGCTCCGCCTCCCGGGTTCAAGCGATTCTCCTGCCTCAGCCTCCTGAGTAGCTGGGGTTACAGGCACACATCACCACGCCCAGCTAATTTTTATATTTTTAGTAGAGATGAGTTTCACCATGTTGGTCAGACTGGTCTCGAACTCCTGACCTTGTGATCCATCCACCTCAGCCTCCCAAAGTGCTGGGATTACAGGCTTGAGCCACCGCGCCTGGCCTATTAAATCATGATTTTTAATGAACTTTGTCATAACCAAGTATTTGTCATTTTCTGGTGAGAACACTGAAAGTTTAGGGCATGTAGTGCCAGCTTTTGGCAATATTTCTTCCCAGGTGGTGGCATGTTCTTCCATCAGGAGGCATGTAATGTTTGGTGATCTCTCCTAATGTTAGCAGCTCTTGCTGTATCATGCCTTATCCATTCATTCATTAAGGGTTGCAAAATGGAGATATCCTCATGCTGTCATTTTTTCATCTGTTGGGTGAAATACATAAAAACTTCATCTCTTGGCCGGGCGCGGTGGCTCAAGCCTGTAATCCCAGCACTTTGGGAGGCCGAGGCGGGCGGATCACGAGGTCAGGAGATCGAGACCATCCTGGCTAACACGCTGAAACCCCGTCTCTACTAAAAATACAAAAAATTAGCTGGGTGAGGTGGCGGGCGCCTGTAGTCCCAGCTACTCGGGAGGCTGAGGCAGGAGAATGGCGTAAACCCGGGAGGTGGAGCTTGCAGTGAGCTGAGATCCGGCCACTGCACTCCAGCCTGGGTGACAGAGCGAGAATCCGTCTCAAAAAAAAAAAAAAAACTTCATCTCTTCTTGCTTCTGCTAATGGTGACCATTCTTTTTCAGTATCATAATAAGCTTGTTAAACAAATTTGATGTGTTTTATAGTGCTAGCTAAAGTGGAAGACGTCATTAAGAACAACTATTACATCTTCCCATAAAACATCCTTTGGTGCCATACTGCATGGATTATTGATTTGATGCTGTAGAGCCCTATTCATGTTCTCATTTTCTTTTGCATTACTGGCTGATAGTGATATGATATGCAAAAGCATTTGCCTCGGTGTTAAAATGTAAACATGGCAGATACTGTTTCCTCTTTCCACAGATGGAACTTTCTGCTCTACAGTCCATGATGGCTGTGCAAGAAGAAGAGCTGCAGGTGCAGGCTGCTGATATGGAGTCTCTGACCAGGAACATACAGATTAAAGAAGATCTCATAAAGGTCTTTCAAAACTTTTAAAAGACCATTGGAAATGTTCACAGCTCAGAATAGCTGTAGGGCATCTTCAGACAGTATTTGCACACATTGAATCCCTTGGCCAGTGATTATCAATATCCCACTTGAAAGTATAGGCAGACTATTTCAAGAATGTTTGTTCCCCTGCTCCTCTGCTGAATAACCCTTTTATTGCTGTTTTCACATCCACACTTACTTTTTGACTTGTAGGACCTGCAAATGCAACTGGTTGATCCTGAAGACATACCAGCTATGGAACGCCTGACCCAAGAAGTCTTACTTCTTCGGGAAAAAGTTGCTTCAGTAGAATCCCAGGGTCAAGAAATTTCAGGAAACCGAAGACAACAGGTAAGTTATTGGAATGTAAACCTTATTTATTTATTTACTTATTTTTTTTTTTTTCAGTAGAGATGGAGTTTCACCATGTTGGTCAGGCTGGTCTTAAACTCCTGACCACAAGTGATCCGTCCTCCTCGGCTCCTCAAAATGCTGGAATTACATACAGGCATGAGTCACCACATGAGACAGGGTCTCACTGTGTCACCCAGGCTCGAATGCAGTGGTATGATCACTGCTCACTGCAGCCTCAAACTCTGGGCCTCAAGGAATCTTCCTGCCTCAGCCTCCTGAGTAGCTGGAGCTGCAGGTGCACGCCACCACGCCCAGCTCAAACCTTATTTTTCTACTGTGAAACAAACCATGGTAAAGCTGTCAATCTCAGCTATTTGTGGAGGGTTAGTTGATGGTATTTCATAGACAAACTATGCTCTAAAGTTTCCTACTTTGGTCGGTAGCAGCTGTAGATGCCCCTTTCTGACATTTGTAGTTCTGAAAAAAGCAGCAGTTCTTTTGGACACATACCAGTAGTTATCCCTCACACTCATACATAAGTCACCTCCCTCTCAACTGAATCTTTCTCTTTTATCTGCGTTTAACCATGTTCAGGTCTTTCCCAGTTAAAAAAAAAAAAAAAGAGAGAGAAACCCTTGTCTTTTCCCCAAATTTCTTTGTAGCTACAGCCTCGTTTAACCTTTCTTCAATGCCAGACTTTTCCAGAAGACTTAATTGCCTGTACTCCCTGTCTCCATTATCATCTCTCTCACTAACTACTCACCCCACTCCATTCTGGCTTTTAACTCTACCTTAAACAACTCTGTTGGTTATACATTTTCATAGCTCATTATCTTTATAGCACTTATTACACGCACAGTGACACACATCTATGATTAATGAACGTCTTTTTCCTCCACTAGATAGTAAGCTTTCCCCTAGAACCTAGAACAGAGTCTGTCCCATAGAAGGTGCTCAGTAAATATTTATTGAATGAATGAAGAATATTAGTGAGTCCTATTATATATATTTCCCCCTTGCCTGTCCTGTTCCCCTCTTACTCCTTTCTCTTAGCTGCTTTCCTGTGCTTCTAGCTTCTCTCTCCTTTTTCTTCTTTTTGCTCCCATGTTTGAATTCCACCTTACAGGGTTTTAAAGATAAAAAAAAAAAAAAAAAAAGATAATATGACATTGATTTGAAAACTATAAAATGGTATCAAAAGCTTAAGTACTAAGATAGTGGGCTTTTTAAGTCCTAGTACATGCTAATGCATTTTCTTGTTTCTCAGGATTAACTGTGGCTTCATGTCTCACTGTGCCATTTGCGTATTGCTTCTTCGCTCTTCTTTTCTCAGTTGCTGCTGATGCTAGAAGGACTAGTAGATGAACGGAGTCGGCTCAATGAGGCCTTACAAGCAGAGAGACAGCTGTATAGCAGTCTGGTGAAGTTCCATGCCCATCCAGAGAGGTAAGAGAGTGGCTGTTTTTTCTTTTATTCTTTATTGAAATTTTTATTTCTTTTACTGTTGTATTCTTTTTATGCCTTTTATTCTTCATTAAGTGCAGATGCTTATGATACTGAAGAGGGGAGAAAAAACAGGGACAATTACTGAGGCTACCCACTTTGTCATTTGTTTTATGGATTGCTCTGAGCCTCAGTGTCAAAATCTTAAGTCGGGAATAGTGCCTGTTTCGCACAGCTATTGCAGAGATTAAATAAGAAGACAGCTTTGGTGTCTAAAATAATGCCTTGCATAGAGTAAGCACTCAATGTATGTTCATTTCTTTTCTGTGATCCATGTCCTGTTAAAGGCTGTTCTATTATAAACGTAAGGCTATACCTTGTCTCTACTACAAATACAAAAATTAGCTGGGGGCGGTAGCGCGTGCATGTAGTCCCAGCTACTAGGGAGGCTGAGGCAGGAGAATGACTTGAACATGGGAGGCAGAGGTTGCAGTGAGCCAAGATCCTGCCACTGCACTCCATCCTGGGTGACAGAGTGAGACACCATCTCAAAAAAAAAAAGTAAGGCTATAATGGGCACTGATATTCATTTAACGTCATCGAAGAAAATATATTAATTGGGATGGCTAAATCATCCTGGAACCACCGATAACTATCATGATGAATATATTTTCTTCTACCTCTTGATTTTTGGTCACATATATGATACCTCTCTGGATCATTTTATATTCTCTTCATTTTTTTTCTCGTTTTGCCTTCCCTACTAGCCCCTTTTACTCTTTTTCAATTTTTATTGTTATTATTATTTTTGCTATTCAGTTTCTTGTAATTTATTGTTGGGCTTTAAAAACGTCTTCTTTCTACAGGGAAAATTAAGGCAAAGGAAAGGTCTGATAGGACCAGTTGATTGTGTTACTTTTTACAGAACCTCTGGAGCTTTAGTGTTTATGAACCAGATTCCTTTTCAGCACACCATCCCAGAGTCAAGTTTAGTAACAAATGAGAAAACAAGTATCTCCAGTAGTGGTTCTACTTGGCCCAGTCTTGCTCCAGTTTATATTTAGTTTGTCCTGGGTTTTAGTTTTTCAGAAACAAAAGCTTTTAGTCAAATAATGAAATTTCTCTTTTTTGGGCTATGGGGGTGTGAGATAAGTCTTAGGGGCTATAATTTTTTGTGAAATTGGCCCAGAATCTAGCATAAGGGGCAAGCTTTTAAAAAGGGAGCAGTCTTTACTAATCTATCAGCAGTGAACACAAATGCCACACAGAGACTACATTCATTTATTGTGTCCTGGAGAACAATTACTTTACAAAGTCGTGTGGCTCAAAGTGGCACTGATGGTTCTTTGGAAGCAAATGTGGACTCACTACAGTTGATGGCTAATCCATTTTCCTTCCATGTGGCATGTTTAATCAGCTCTGAGAGAGACCGAACTCTGCAGGTGGAACTGGAAGGGGCTCAGGTGTTACGCAGTCGGCTAGAAGAAGTTCTTGGAAGAAGCTTGGAGCGCTTAAACAGGCTGGAGACCCTGGCCGCCATTGGAGGTGGGGAACTGGAAAGTGTGCGAATTCATCACAAGCATGCCTACTGAGCACTGGCGGGTCAGACTGCAGCCCAGGATGGAAAACCTTGTTTGCACTAACCAGAAAGATCCTTATCTGATTTTGGCAGAATTAAACGGTGACTTACTAATGATAGAACTGGTACAAGTAGCATCAACTACAGAGTGAAACTCACTTTAGCCTACATGGATCTCACTGTACATACATATCAATCCCCAAATTGAATGGTGGAGGTTGCAAAGTGTATTTGCACATTTTAAATCATTCTGCTTTAGTTTTTCCACTTTTATTCATTCTTATCCCTAGCCCCTTCTCATTCCCTCATCCCTTCTGTGGGCCAATAAAGTTTATTCTTCCCCCACTTTCACAATCCATTTCATGTGTTCCATATCATATCATAAATGCATGTGTGTGTATTATTTTTGCCATTCAGTCAACTCCTCTTTGAGTGAGAGCATTTTTTAAATCAAAAGAGTACAAGTTTTAAGATGAGAGAGTGGGAAAGAGATTGAGAGTCTATAAGAATGACTTTGTAAAAGTGATATAATCCTTATCAGAAGGTAATCAAAACCAGGAGAGTAGTCTTATAATAGTAGACTGCAAGTATTGGGAAGGCCAAGTTAAAGAACAGAGGCAAAAACTATGAAAGTTATCATAGTAAACTTTTATCTCCAATACTGTCTCAGAGTTGACTGTTGTACACGAGTGAAATTAGATTAGGTACAGATTAAATTCTATTTAAAATTTGTTCTTTATTGATTCCTTTAGGTTTCTTTAAACCAAGGTCATGCTGTTTAGTCAGAACATGACTTCTAGAATGGTCTTCCAGTGTCAGAATGATCTCTGTTTACAAAGATAATTTCAAATGTAGTATCCCTCTTTTCATTCAGTGTTTCACCAAATAACTCAGTATAGCCAAAGGAGGGTATTGCATCTTCCGTTTGTGGCACTGAATAGGGTCCTATGTTTTTCACTATTTAGTATGTATACATTTCTCCATATAAAAATTAGTAATAGGCTTCAGGCTTTGAAGTGCTTGAATGGTTTAGAAAGAAATGCTACAGATGTATGTTTATAGTTTTAATCATTGTCTCAATGCTTGCTTATGGCAACATGACAGGTATAAGGAGAGGGGCACTGGAGATTGTATTTCTGATGTCTTGACAATCATGAGTATGAAAAGTAACCAAGATTGCTTTGCAGCTTTGTGGGTTCAACGTCATGAATTTGTTTTTATTTCCTCTGGTTGTAGGTTTCCTAGATTAGAAGCTGAGGTTTCAGTTACTTTAAATATGAAATTTGGGAACAGCGATTGAGGCTTTCTAGCACAATAAATGTGACTGGATGCCCTTTCTAAACTAAGTGGGCACAATTGTTTTTCCTTCCTTTTTTTTTTTTTTTACGTGACACTTTATTTCTTTCACATGTTGACATGGCTTGTATTACATTGTAAATTTCATCTCTTTCTGTAACTTTAGCTGTGTCTATAACAGGTAGAGCATCAGTCAAACTAGATGGACAGGGAGAAAATGTTCTACTGGGGAAGCACTCTGGAATCTTCTGATTAGATAATTTGCAAAAGATTGATAGCCATAAGCCTTACTCTTAATGGATCTGCCATTTCAGTTTCAATGGCTTTCGAGGAAAAAGGAGTCATTTAAGGAAGGAGATAGGAAGTGTAGGCAGATCCATCCACTTTTCTTAGTCTCCTAATTTTAAGAGACCTTTTCTTGCACAAAATGTTTTGTAACTTTCCAGAAGTAAAGAGGAGGGTAATGGAGCTGTAGAAATGTCAACCTATCGAAGACTAGTTTGTCGTGTAATTACAACAAGGCATTTAGGGAACCTCTTTCCTTAATTTTACTAATAGAACAAGGAAGCCTTCTGAGTCTGCTAGTAAGATTCAGCTCTGGGTGATGCATGGTTTCTAATGGCTCATAGTGATTACAGTTTATGTTAATAATCATTCCTACTTCTCTCAACCTCCAGCAAGAGTAGATTGAGAGCAGGATACATTAAGAGTCTGATCTTAATGTCATAAATATGACTAAAATATGGTACTAACTTTTTCTGGTCTAGATAGCTGGAATGAGGCTTGCAAATAGTGTTACCTGGAGAGAGCTTGCTGGTCTAACAACTTTGTGTGATAATTTGGCATCTGGTTAGAGGGCATGAGTCTGATAAATTTTATAATCCACACATAGATCATGCTGTGGTTGGACATATCATTTAATAATATTTAGCATGATATAATATTCCATTTTCTCTTCAGGAGCGCAGACTCTCATACTGGATTATTCTACCTTTTACAGTCATTTTTCAACATGACAGTAATTTTAGATAAAGCATTGTGTGCTTATAGAATCTTGTGCTTGAGTAAAAATAATCTTCAAATAAAAATAATGAAGTAAATTTTTCCTTAGGCCATGCTTAATTGGAAGCATAGAACTTAAATTGAGAAAAAAAAAATCTATGTGATAGATTTTGTTTTTCTCACGTTTCCTTTTTGAATAATAGCAAATAATGCAGAGTAATGGTTGTAAGAGTTAAGGGTAGATGAAGTCTGTAGGTTTTAGAAGTATAGAGTTGAAAAGAACCTCCAAGAGGACTTATTTAATGAGTGAACTAAATGTCCTTAGACAGATATTGTCCCTAAACTCTTTGCTATTGAAAGTTTATAGTATTGAAAATTTGATGACTATTAGCACCTAGTATAAATCAACATTCATCTGCTGTTCTCTTTTTAGATAGCCAAGTTATAACTTTTTCGAAAAGACATTATTGGACTATGTTAGTAGGTCCGCCTTCTCCTTTGATCATGTGCACACTCTTATCTGTCACCCAACCTTCTCCACACCCTCTTCTCTTCATTCAGTTGTGGACAACAGTAATAGTTTCAGTACCTTTGCTTCTTAGAGGAAATACATTTTTCCTTATTTATATTTTTAAAAGATGTTTCTATGACATTATATATAGCAAGAGATCTATTAAGGATCCAGAAAATCTTAATCTGTATAGCATATGTGTTCCTAACCATAATAATTAGTTTCCTTGAGGGTTCTTGAGTATATTCTGTTTACACAGTTTATACATAAGTAAACTCTGTGGCAGATATACATAAAAAAACTATCACTTCTATGCTCATTCATCCTCCTAATTCAGTGTCTGGGTCATGAGATGTTTGGCTCAAAGCTTCAAAAACTGTTCAAGAACACTGATTTCAGTTCTCTTTACGTTGATCTTCCAGTTGGATCTGGAGTCTACTGATTGTGGAAAGGAGGAGCAGATCACATTATATTGAAAATTGTCCTTTTCTCTGAGAAATAAAGGTTGACTGAGCTACCTAAAGTCACTTTCCTTTGGACTGTAAGTCTTCGAGAGAACAATAATACCTTTGCTTTTCTTGAGGTAGTATTAGAAAACTCTAGTTCCCATTGATAGGATAAACTTGTTTTCCCATTTCAGGGTCTTTTTTATAAAACAATCACAAAATCTTGACATTTGGCATCCCTGAAAAGCTCAAGTGGCCTTTTCAAATAGGGCCTCATGGAGTATTACTGACTTTACAGTCAGTATCCTGCAAAGAAAGGTGACAAACTTCCTGTGAAGTTAGGAAGAAATATTAGTAACTCACACACTTGAAGTCCATTTTCCATTTTACCTTGTAGAAATTGTACTAGAGAGAGAACAAATGAAATCAGTTTTCTTTTCCAGGTATATCCTGTGAGACACCTGAGAAAATACAGAGTATTTTCTCTCAGTTCTCTCAGGGTTAAAGCTCAGTGAGCTTTTCTTTTCTCTTTGGTAGTGTGGAACCATTTGTACCATAGAAAAAATAGCTGGAAATATGGAACCTGAGTATGGCAATACAGTAATAAACAGAAGAAATTAGTCACTAGGATAATATATTGGAGTGATTTCTGTAGGGTAATGATTTCAGTTATAATGTGTTTTAGAATGTGGATTTAAGCCACCTTCTCACCCTTTGCACCAGTAGCTTTGTTAAAACATTTTATTATGATCAAATAACAAGCCTGCTGCTTTTAAGTAATCTAAGTGTTAACAGAAGGTAAGTCTTCAACTTCTCCCTGTTCTCACCTGGGCCAAGATGAATTCTCTAAATAAAAAATAGCATCGTAATTTGCCTCCAACAAAGAATGGGAAATGGAAGGAAACACAAAACTGTGGTCCTGACAGTACTAATTCTACCAGGTTTCAAATAAGAATAATTAAACTTATAAAGGGACATACTGATTCTTTTTGTGTTACTCTCCCTTTTTGTTGTTTAAAGTCAAATTCCAGAAGTAAAAATCTTTATCATACTGTTTTCCTCTTACTAAAACTGGAAGAGTAAAATAGAAAGTTCAGCAACGTCAGAAAACGTTGCATTTAAAATAATATGAAGAATAGTGGTTTTAAGTACATACACCAAATTGGCTTCCTTGTAGGTTTACTTTTAGTATATAACATGAATATGTAGTGCTGCTTTTTACAATAATCAAAGTCATAGCTCCAAGATACTGACCTCTCTCAATCTATAACCTTTGGAGGCATGCATTTATACCAGCATGTTTTATAAATTATGAGTTTTTGTCTGCATCCATGAAGTCTTACTAGTTTTTACTTAAAATTTTGTGGGTTGTTGAGAAGACTTAAAGTGATTCATAACTTCACGCTTGAACCTGGGAGGCGGAGGTTGTAGTGAGCCGAGATCATGCCATTGCACTCCAGCCTGGGCAACAAGAGTGAAACTCCATCTCAATTAAATAAATAAAGTGGTTCATAACACCAGATGAAGGAGGTGAGTGATATATTAAATGATCAGCAACTTGGCGTTACCTTATTTCCAGGACCATTTCCCCACCAAAATAAGCTGTATATTTTTCATTTCTTCATGGCACTGTGTTGTTAATTTGTGTTAACATTTGTGCTAAAATGCAGTGTAATTTTTATATATAAGTGTTAGAATTTTAGCGATCTTAGTTGAAACACACAAAAAAATTGTTACTGATCCAATAAAATTATCAAAGGCCAAAAGAAACTATTTGGTTTTATTCTTAAAATATTTATTAAAAAAAAAAAGAAAAAGAAGTAGAGAAAGCTTGTATCTTTTTTTTTTTTTTTTTTCTGTATAGGAGAATCAGTCTATTGATTATTTACTAAATTCCAAGTTAAAGCAAGGCTCATAGAATGAGTCTTTACTTAACTAAAGGAAGGAAGAAGAAACCCGAATTTTTCTCCTCTGGAAGAAGTAAGACTAAAGAAACAGTATTACACTTTCCCCAGAAATGTGACACAGGCTACTTTACCTTAAAAACCTTGCTTTCTTTGCTGTAGGAGAATAGCTGAAAGCATGACAGAGGTTTGGGGAGCCAGCTGTGGTGGGTAGTGCTATCTCTAAACATTCCTAGAAAAGCCTGTTTCTCCTGTTCTTTGAAGAAAGAAAGAGACCGTGAGCAGGAAGAATTTCTTGACATTACAGAATTATGGCATCACAGAATAGGTGCAGTGTTTGTATCTCCTGGTCTGCCCAGGAGTCCTAATTTGCATGTGCCTTGGTTAGCCTAAGTATAGAAAACTGTAGCTGTATTGAATAATTACCCTTTTGGAGAAGTAGAAACTCCAGAATTTTAGTGGGATTTCATACCCCCAAAAGTGTTTTAGATTATGATTTGACCTTTTCAAGTCACTTAAAACAGCTACTTTCTGAAACATATGCGCTGGAAAGCCCTAAGGCTACCTAAGAGATGTTGCAATTTAAAGACAAAGATATGCCATAAAGGGTTTGACTGCAGACAGCAGTTTTCTACTACTTCTGTTCCATGATCAGAATCTGTCTAGATAGAGAATTTTATTTCTTAGCAGAAACTATGGAGGACTATATGGAATCTTAATTGTTTTCTTATGATCCTGACGGGAATGTGTGCAGGCGAAATTGTAGTTTGATAGGAGGCCTCTTTTCCTTGATTCTCTCATACAGCACCATAATATTAAAGTCAGCAGGGGTTGGTTCATGACATGAAAATGTGAGCGTTCTTGCAATGAACGCATGGCAGAGCACCTGGGAGTGAAAGTGAGATGGGGCTGAGAGTATCGGACACAAAGGCCCAGTATTGAAGGAAAAAACACTTGGCACTGCCAACTTATGCATGCTTAAAGTTTTAGTTCTTTAGATCACCTTTTAAAATTAATAAAATATGATCTTAGAACATTGCCATGTTCTAAGCAACTATATGGAAAAACACTCCTTTTCTGTTGATCCCATATTAATGGCTTAAAGGAAGATAATAATGACTACAGAGTAGAATTTGGGGGAAATGGTCTTGACTCCACCCAGTTTGGACTCGTTACTAAAGAATTAACGTGTCATGAGCCAGGTGTGGTGGCATGCACCTGTAGTCACGGTTACTTGGAGGCTGAGGTGGGAGGATCCCTTGAGCCCAGCAGTTCAATACTAGCCTGGGCAACATAATGAGACCTCATCTCTAAAGCAAAATAAAACAAAACCAAAAAAGGTCATGAAGTTTCCCCTAAGGCTTACTTATGCATGTTGGAGTTTTAAGACAGTTATTGTTTAATGATGATTAATCCTTTTTGTAAGGCACCTGTTCCAAAGAGTTCAACCTACTTTACTGACAACTCTTTACTTTTTCAATGTCCTGTGAGGCAGAGAGCAAAGGGTGTCATTTCAAGCCTCCTGCTGGGGAAACAAGTATTCAGAAATGAAGAAGTGCAGGTGGAATCTATCAAGATCTTTCAGATAATAACATCAAGTATAAAACTTCCTTCTGCTGATGATATTTAGGTTCTATGGCCTTCAACTTTCTGAGTCTTCAACTTCTAAGCCCATGGACCACTTCAGTTTACTTACAATAACAGTAATAATATTGTTTAAGGATGATATTTATTGAGTACACACTGTGTACCAAGCACTGTTCTAAGCACTTCAAATTCAGCAAACCCTTTAAAGTTCACGACAGTATGGAGCAGATAATGCTCTTTAACCCTAATTATTGAATGAAGAAACTTAGTTATGGAAAGGTTATGACTTGCCTAAAGTGACATAACTAACGAAAAAAGCACAATTCAAATCTAGACAGTCTATCTCTATAGTTCATGTTATTAATTATTATGCCATACTCAATTTAAAAAGTTTTACAGTAGTATGAATTTTTGCCTCAGCGATAAGAATACCTTATATTTGCATAATGCTTACATTTTCTCCCAAGGATTTTGTGGTCTTATGTTTTAGAGGCTTATTTTTGTGTACTTTGTAGAATTAGATAGCTGATAGAAAATAATTTTCTAAATCTAAATAAGGGACATCTTGGTATCACCTCCATTTTGTGTTGTTCGAAGCCTAGAAACTTCCAAGAACCACAAGTTGAGAACTTTTATTGAAGCCTCAAATAAAAGTTTTTGATAAAATTGCCAGTCTAACATGTAAAGCTTAATCTCGAAGAAGCAAGTTAAATGAAGAGATTCTTAGATTTCAGAGAATCTAAAGGTAGCAGACTATTTTATATTTTATCAAAAAATAAACAGAAGAGTCATCAATATAAAAGCATGGTACCTTTAAATTAGAAATTCAAAGTATTCCAAGTTAGTTCTGAAGACAGTGTTTCGTTGTGCTGTAAACGTTTAGAAAAGGGTATCACTCACAAAAGAGAAGTTCTATCATTAATTTAAAAAGTGGAAAATGATAAAAGATGTCTAATGTAAACTTATATATGGGACCTTGTATGAGATAACTTACTCTTTTATTCCCATGTTTTCTATAAATTTTTTAGCTTTACCCCTCAAACATGGGAGAAAAATTTCAGCATTTTAATTCAAATTGTTAAAAGGCTGAGCAACCCTTAAAGTTGCCATAATGGAAGAAGACTGTGAGCTAGCTTAAAGAAGAGAAAGAAGGGAAGAAACAAAACCCCTGTGTAGTAGAGTGTTGAGATGAGATGAACATTTGTTTGTCTCCATCTAATTCCTTATGAAGCCAGAACCATAACATCCTGCTCTTAAGTGAAATAAGATGGAGCATTATCCTAGAATGCAGATGTGGCACCAGAAAGGCTGCCAAGATAAGTGGAGGACAGAAAGTGTCAGATAAAAACCGTCAAGACCAGTGACAGTCACCCTTTCCAATTCTCGCTTCTGGAACCTGGCAGGAATGGTTCTGGGATGTGGGCCCAGCTTGACTACACAACCCAGCAACAATGGTAGGGGATGAGGATCCTGACCTCATTGAGCTGAGCTTTCTTCAACTACAGGATCCTTCTCCAGCCCCATGTTCAAAAGAGAAACAATGTGAACAGTCTGTTTTCTGTCACTGAGTGAGACAATTCATTTCCTTTGCTGGAAAAACATAAAAGATTGTGATTGCTACTGTTGTACGGGGAAAGATTTTCTAAAGTAAGCATAACATGATATAGGTGTCCTAGGTAAATTATTATCCTGGCTTCAGTAAGTTTTTAAAGCAGCGAAAGATTAGGGAATGTGTCCATACACCTCTACTCAGCTAGCATCCTGAGTGAGATGGTTTCTGGGGTTGGTTTGAATGAGTAAGTATTGGAAATTCCTCTTGTACAGTGTCTGCCACAGACCTCTAAAGATGCTGAGTGGTAGAGGTGGTAGGGGCTTCACTGAACAAGACCCTTCCTTGGTCCAAAGTTAACACAAAGTTCATGGTGTAGATGAGGAAACCTAAGCTGTTATGACAGCATACTTACTACCTGTTAGCACTTCCATGAGATCAGCCTGGGCCATTGCAAATATGTAGATGTGAACTGCCCCACTTACCTTACCCGCATTGAGTAGTGAATGCTCATGATTCAAGGAGAGACTTTCATGGCTGGATGTCTGAACTCAACAGAAGGTTCTTTGGTCTTGGAGGAAGAAGCAAAGATAAAGATCTGATTTGTCACCAGAAGAAAAAGTGAGTGGCTTCTAAGAGTCCAGAGTCTTGACTTATTGACACAGCTCTTGTGAGGGCTAGTTGTGTAACCTTGGACTCACCACCTAATCTCTTTGAGGTCCAGATTAATCAGTGGTCAGAAGTGGAGTTGTAACTGGTTGGTTGCTGAGGCTAGGATGAGAACAAGATTTCAAGATTCTTTAAGTTGTAGAGGTTCTATAAGACACAGTGAGTGTCACAGTAGATTTTCTTTGATAAATTAACCATAACAAATTTCTACACTTCCCAAAAAATCAGTAATGTAAAACATAGCTCTTGGTCTTAAAATATATGAACAGTCTTAATTTTAATCAATATAAGGAGGAAGAAACACCCTAGATTTGTGCTGTCCAGGAGGGTAGCCACTAGCCACATGTAGTCATTTAAATATAAGTTAATTTAAATAAAATTTAAAATTCAATGATTTGAAATGTGGGCTCTACTACCCACATTTCAAATGCTCAATAGCCATATATGACTGTGTCCGCTGTACTGGGCAACACAGGCACAGAACATTGCTGTCATTGCAGAAAGTCCTCTTGGTCAGCACTGCCTTAGACCTTTGCCCATACCACAGACTGCAGCTACTTGTACCTTAGAGCAAGGTGTAGATGTTTGGGCCCTAGAGTTGCTGTGTCCATCTTTGGAGAATGAAAGGATGGGTTAAATCGCATGTGGATAAAGCAGTGCAAGAAACCCTTCAGGCAAAGTGTGTCTGCATAGAATAAGAGTTTGAGAGAGGTGAGGAGGAAGGGAGGTTGGAGGAAGAAATTAGGGAGTAACTGAATCATTGGGTGTTGTGAATCTTGACTAGACCTGAACCTTACGAGGACATAGGATCCCCAGACAGAAGTTCCTCAGAGAGATTGTCACCCTATGCATAAATGATCCCAACAACAGATACCTCTGAGAGAATCAGGGCAGCTCTAATCTCTAGGCACTCAGTGGTGGGGAAAGGGTTAGACATGTTGGATTCATGTTATGGAAGAGAAAGTTTTTATGTAGCCAGGCAATGGGGAATAATTCAGGCTTTTTTGACATTTGAGTGGGTTAACCAGTGTATCTGACAGTCGGCTCCTTAGAAATGGGTCTGTGCAGGCAAAGTCAGCTTATGTTGTGAGGCTCAGGCTTGAGTATGAGTAAGAAAGTGTCTGTGATACAAAAAGTTCTATTTTTCTTGCCAGCCCCGCTGGCGAGGGAGAATTTCTTCCCTATGTATATGGAGAAAGGAAGAAATCAGAGGCAGCTGGCAAAAAGAGCATAACTTAACCTGCTGTCTGGAAGCCATCTGTGAAGGGAATCACTTTTCTTTTCTGGACTTATTTCCAGGTGCAGCTGCAGGGGATGACACGGAAGATGCAAGCACTGAGTTCACTGACAGTATTGAGGAGGAAGCCACACACCATAGTCACCAGCAAGTAAGTCAGTGTCAGGGTCTGGAGCTTCCAGGGTGGATGGCACACAGCCCTTCTGAGGTCTGATGGTCTCCTGCAGCCCTTGTGGACTTAGAGTGAGAAGATTTTTTTTATATATAAACCACTTCTCAGTCATCTTCCTGTTCTCCTTGAGCTTCCCAGCTGCCTTTCCAACCCATATCTTCACTCCATTTTTCTCTCCAATCCACCCTTTGGTTTGTATTGTATCTCTTTCTTCTGCTTCCTGCCCCCTCCTACCCACCTTTGCCTCTATTTATTCTCTGTAGCTATAGCTTCAGAAGAATTTTTACTTGCAAGACAATGGACACATTCCCCTTGGGCTTTTTGTAACTGAAAAGCACCACAGAAGACAGGGAGTCATCAAAGGGCTGCTCGGGGAGGTGGCAGGGTGAAGGACCTGCTTGGGAAGAATCTCCAAGAAGACTGGAATGCTTCCAAAGCAAGGATCTTTCTCAGTGAAATCTCATTATACAGAGAGAACCTTATGCAACCTGACAAACCACTGAGGTCATGGTGACTCAATGATCAGCAGATGGTTCTTCAACAGCAATCCCCTGTCAAGCCTCAGAACTTGAGGCTGAAACATTGTTTCCACCCACCATCAGTGAAGATGTAACTAGCATGTTACAAGAGTGAATAATCTGGACCTCAGACATTAAGTCACCAATAGTGATCCCACAAGCACTCACTGGAACTCCTATAATGTCTCCACTTTGTCCGTGCCATTTAGCAATCTCATCTCCTAGATGGACTGTGCCTATGATTCTTAAGGAGAAAGTGAATCATTGGTAGGTGTCCCACACAAGCAGCTGGACTTTCCAGTGACAGCTTTCTTGGGGCTTTTAGGAAAACTATACAAGATATGAGGCTTTCTGGGTCTGCCTGTATGTCTTCTGCATAAGAAAAAGAGGAGACATCGAATCAACCAATAAGAAGAGCCCAAGTGAGCGTCCTCAAATCTTTTGGGATTTGGCACTTGGGGACATGAGTAGTTGTCTGGGATATGTCATGTTCTCAATAGTTTCTTTATAGTAGTTGGATCACCTTCTTGTAGTAGGATCAACCTTCTTGTTGCTATAGCTGTACCCGACCTTCCCTGCTCCCTTGAGTGCTTGCATGAGCTCCACTTTTTCTTTTACTTGAACAGCTTCTCCTGAGTCCTCCTTACTGATGGTTGTGTCTTTAATTATATACATCTCTGTACCTCCAGACAGATCCCTCTGTCCTCACTCTCTGATTTCACTGAGGATCTTGGGTGAGAGAGAGGGACCTGCGGGATGAACAAATGTCTACTCTAAGACAGCTAGATTGGGAGGTTGTCTGGTCACTGATGGTTATAATGACTGTGGGACGGGATTAACTTCAGAATAAATGAACAGGAGACACAGATATGAAGACAGTCAGATTCTGATTGATATGGTCTGAAGTGCTCCTGGTATTGCAAGTCATTTGCTCTAATTCTCAACTGTAGGCAAACTGAGTTGTAAAGTTGCTGCTTCTTCAGCCTTCTTTCCTGTAGCCTAGAATGGAGAATCTGACCAGACCCCATTTTGAGAAGGTCAGCCCACCCTGGAATGAACATTTTACGTTAGGGCATTTGTATTTCCTTCACAATACTTGCCACATTACTTGGCATAGGAGACATGCTTAGTGTAATTATGAGTTAAGCCTTTGGATCAGGGCTTGACTCATAATAGACAAAGTATGTTCCTGCTGGATGGAAGAATCTCTTGGGTAAGCACCATTTTTCTTTCTATCGCCTTTCCTTGAAAATACATCTTCAGCTTTGGGTAGGAGGAATCTTGGGGTATGAAATCATTGCAAATTTACTTCATCTTTCTGGAGTTTGAGGTTGTGACTCTCCTGCTACCAATTAAATAAAGCTTACTTTGCCGTAACTGTTTTGTGTCCAGATTCTCAAAATTTGTTTGCTTGTTTCCAGGGAAGTGGTCCCTTAAGGTAGATTTTGAGCTTCTCCTTGTTACGTCCTTGGAAGGTAAACTTTTACTTGACACTAAGCTCCCTTCCTACTCCAAGCATTCATACACTTTCCCTAACAGACACATCCAACCTTGTCTTTCTTCCAAGGTGAGAATCACCTTTTGGCCAATGCAAGTTGTTTCCTCCTTATGTTTTGGACTCAGCCACCTCAGGAAGCCTCGTGTCTGGCCATGATAGTAATTTTCCCTAGATTATCTCCCACGAAATTCTATTCTCAAGCAGATGTAAGATCTATAATAAATACCTATGAAATTGCTGTAAAAGAAACTAGGGTAACCAACCATTGTATTTTTTATGTGAAGTTTTATAATGGAGAAAAAGTTAATCAAGAATAAAGATTCAAGCCCAGGTAGTGTGCATCTATAGTTGCAGCTACTCAGGAGGCTGAAGCAAGAGAATCTCTTGAGCCCAGGGGTTAAGGGCCAGCCTGGGCAACATAATGAGACCCCCCACTTCTTAAAGAAAAAATAATCAAGATTCAAATAGAAGAACAGATGTTAGTAGACAAAGTGTGATAAACTTGAAAAAAGCTATTTTAAAAAAAGTTATTTTTGATTGACAAATCGTACTTGTATACATTTATGGGGTATGATATGATTTTTTATATATATATACACACACATACATATATATACACACACAAACAATATGGAATGATTAAACCAAGCTAATTATGTATTCATCAGCTTGCCTACTTATCATTTTTGATGGTGAGACATTGGAAATTTACTCTTATTTTGAAATATACATTTTATTGGCTATAGGCACCCTGCTATGCAGTATATCTTAAGACCTACTCTTTTTGTCGATACTCTTGATCAACAATTCCCTCTACTCTCCCTCCCTACTCCACCAGCCTCTAATAACCACCATTCTACTCTCTGCTTCTATGAGTTCAACCTTATTAGATTCCACATATAGGTGAGCTTATGTGGTATGTGTCTCTGTGTGCCTGGCTTATTTCACTAAGCATAATGACCTTCAGATTCATTCATGTTGTCACAAATGGCAGGACCTATCCCCTGGCATTTTAAGTTTAAATAGTATTCCGTTGTGTATTATCTGCCACGTTTTCTTTACCCATTTATCTACTGATGGACCTAGGTTGGTTCTACATCTTGACTATTTTGAATAATGCTGTAATGAACATGAGAGTGCAGATATACCTTTAACATATTCATTTCAGTTCCTTTGGATACGTACCCAGAAATGGAATTACTGGATCATAGGGTAGATTCTATTTTTAGGTTTTTGAGGAAACTCCATACTGTTTTCCACACCAGCTGTACTAATTTACATACCTAGTCACAATGTGTGTGTTCCCTTTTCTCTCCATTATCTCTAACACATCATTCACCTTTCTGATAAATGCCACTCTAACAGGTGTGAGATGATATTCATTATGGTTTTAATTTGCATTTCCATAATGATTAGTGATGCTGAGAATTTGAGAAAAGCTCATTTTTAATGCCTTAATGTTGAGCACTGACTTAACATTGTGACAGATATGAAACAATAGGGTAAAAACAAAACAATGTCATTCAAACAGGATATCAGATTTGCACATAGGCCTTTGTGGGGCAAATGGGAACCCAGCGCACAAAAAGTTGAATTATATGGAAGCAATATCACAAGTGAGTTAGGAAATGTGAAAAAAAAGACCCAAGAGAGATATAATTAAAAATAGACCTAATGGATTCACACTATCACTACAAATACTGGAAGCCCTGGGGTTTCATTTGGGGGAAAGAAATATTTGCTTTCATACATGATCAAAACTAATGAAAAGGCTAGATCCTGAGTTACTTTTCAGGCATTTACATTTAAAACTTAGCCAAAGAAAGTCCGCTCTGAGGTGGAAATATGAAAATGCAAATTAGCCTGGGGAAAAATCAGATCCCTAGGCAATGTTTGATTTTCTCACTTTAAACTGGGAAATTAGATCAGATGTACCTTAAGGTTTTTCTGGTGTTAACATTCATGGTTCATAGTTTTTTCTTTTTAAAGAAAATAGATATATTGAAACCAATAGAACAAGGTAACATATATCCAGAAGGCACTTTAATAATCGGTAAACTTCATTAAAGTTAGATATTATTTTTAAGCAGAAGGAACCCTTAAGGCCTAGAAAAGAAAAATGCTGTGCCCGCACTCAAGACTAATGGCAAAGTGCGTTTTAGTTAAGTTACTTGGAAAGAGTTTACATAGAATGGCAACATCACATAGTTTAAATGAGGGATGGGATCATAAGCTTTCAGAAGTGGTTTTATTTGGTCCCCCTTCCCTCATTTTGTCACAAATGCTGGGGGGCACATATGGAGATGGCCACCAGCCTGATTAAGCCTGCCAGCAGAGTCTTAGAGACAGACATTCCCGGGAGCCTACCAAATCTCTGGTTCATAAGGCCCAAGTAAGACTGGGTGCCTGGGAATTAAGTGGCTTTGTCTAAGGATATTTCTTCTTTGACCTGGGTGCACAGGTCTTCACAAACTCAACTGCTATGCTACTGAACATCATTGCACATGCATACTGTGAATCAACCCTGCCACAAACCTGTGACCTAGATTTGAACATACTTTGTTTTGGGGAATAGCAAAAGTCTGTGGCTTTGCGCCAACCCCGGCAGCTCTGTCAATCATTGATCCATATAAGCTGTTCTCAGCCCTGCTCTGTTCAATGTATTGGTGACCTGAATGGAGATATAAAGCATATAATTAATTCTACAAATCATCCCCAATCAGTGGGCCACTACATGATTTGTGGAAGTGCACATCAAATATTTGGATGACTTGGATAATTGGGGAATGATTCAGTATATCCAGAATGAATTTATAAGTGACAATTACAAGTCACAATATGTATAGAGATAAAACAAAACAACACGACCCAGCAACAGCTGTGGGCGAGGGGTGGAAAATTCAGAGGTCAAAATTGACCCGAAGTTAAGTAAAAGCTCCAGATGCTGCCACTGAGAAGAAAAAGAAGCCAATGTGACATTGGGACATATTTAGATTAATATTGGACAGACAGGCAGGAGCTCCTTGTACTAAAGTAATTAGTCATATGCTAAGTAGATTATCATACTCAGATTTTGATTTCTACACTTTTAAGAGCATGGGAAAAAACCAAAGATAAGCCCAAAATGAACAATAACAAAGTCTAAAAGTTAACAAATTCCCATTTGAGGAAAAGCCATAAGATCTGCTTTAATTAAAACATTGATGAATAACTTCAAGAGTGTCCTCGAGAAATAGAAAGGTGCTGGGCAATTGTTCCTGCCTCTGTTTCTTCCACATGCTGAGATTTGTAGAGAGAGTTTGTCTGGCAGCATCGGCATAAGGATAATAACCAAAAAGTGAGGTCGGTTGCTTGGCAGAGTGGCTCCACATGTACCTCCCAGTAGCTGCAGAGTGTGATTCTTCTGCTGCCGATGAAATGGTTGGTGTTGTCTTCCCTGTAGCTACACCTTATTCTAATTCTGTGACTCCGTCTGCTGACTGTTTCCCCAGTGCCCCGAGTCCTCCCTCTCAGCTGTCCTTGAGGGAGTCAGAGTTACAGGCAGGGCCTTAGGTTTTGCGCCCTGATACCTTAAGCCATCATGTCCCGCCATCCAGGACTCAAGGGTTGCAGAGCTGATGAAGCTTCCTGACTTGTGAGAAAACTCGCAGGACTCTGTCTTCTCGGGAAGAGAAGAATCACCACATTCACACCCTCCAGTCCTGTTTTCTCCCTCACCATCTCTGGATTCTTCTGTTCTCCATTCCTCCTGCTCCACTCCTCCATTCCTCCTGCTCATTTCGTGTGTCCTTCCCACCCAAACCAGTCCCCAGTGCCCTTATGCCTGACTAAGGAGGTTCTGGGTAGGGAGTTCATTTTAGATCTGCTTTTTTTTGTTTGTTTTTGTTCTGAGAACTGCCTTTGCAATCTCATGTTTCTCTTGGGTCCTCTTTAATGGCCTAACTTCTTCAAACCATGATTTTCTTTTAGCTTGTCAAGGTGGCTTTGGAGAAAAGTCTGGCAACTGTGGAGACCCAGAACCCATCTTTTTCCCCTCCTTCCCCAGTGGGAGGGGACAGTAACAAGTGTCTTCAGGAAGAAATACTCCACCTGAGGGCTGAGATCCACCAGCACTTAGAAGAGAAGAGGAAAGCTGAGGAGGAACTGAAGGAGCTAAAGGCTCAAATTGAGGAAGCAGGATTCTCCTCAGTGTCCCACATCAGGTAGGATGTTCTTCCCAGAGAAGGGGAGCTTGCGGGTCGTGAGGCATCACAGCCAAGGGCCTTGCCTTGCTGCAGCCAAGGCATCCATGTGACAAAGGGCTACTTGGTCCATATCCCAGGCAGAAATGCATTAATATTTCTACAAATTCTTTAGATAAAAGTAAGTAATATTGGCTAATGGTAATCACTTTCTGTTATTCAAATAATCCTGGTCTTAATTCAGTATAACAATGCCCGCTATTATTGTGCATCTGCCAGTCATACATATGACAGTCATGGTGGAAACCTCCTTGTTACATGACCAGTATTGCTCTTTTTAATTGACTGAAACATGTGAGGAATCGCTGCTACCTACTGTGTTTCACTGCTGTATAGAGAACCAGAACAGTCCACGAAGGAGTAGGATTTTTTTTTTTTTTGAGGCAGAGTCTCGCTCTGTTGCCCAGGCTGGAGTGCAGTGGCGTGATCTTGACTCACTGCAAGCTTTGCCTCTCGGGTTCACGCCATTCTTCTGCCTCAGCCTCCCGAGTAGCTGGGACTACAGGCGCCCGCCACCATGCCCAGCTAATTTTTTTTTGTATTTTTAGTAGAGATGGGGTTTCACTGTGTTAGCCAGGATGGTCTCAATCTCCTGACCTCGTGATCCCCCTGCCTCGGCCTCCGAAAGTGCTGGGATTACAGGCATGAGCCACTGCACCCAGCCAGAGGGTTTCTGTCAAGGCCCCTTCATCTCTGCTGCTTTAGTAATTTTACAAAAATAGCAGATAGCTCATTCATTGGTTAGACTGGCCACTCTGTCTTTGATGGCTTTTTGACAAAAGATAATTGGAGAACATGCTGATACTGTAGGGCTGATCCATTTTATTCATTCACTCCCAGGTCTTCAATCATCACTGCCTGTTTGGAGTACAGCTGTCCAACTTCTAAATCATGCCCTGTTGTTTCCCTGCACCTTACCTGCCACTTAATCTTCCCCAAATAATGTTAGCACTTTGAAAAGGACCTAGGCATCTAGCCTCATGTCCTTGTTTCATAGCTGAGGAAACTCAGGCCTAGAAAGTTTCAAGTGACTTGCTCAAGGTTGCATAATAATCTGTGGCTCCCAATTTCTAACATCTAAACCTTGTTTCTATACTATACACTTTGTCAAACAATTTTTAAAAAATTCTTGTGGTTGTTCTAATGCTGATTATTTTGCTCTGAATTATCATAATAACTTTTTCCTTAAGTTCTACTTAAGCATATTATTTTACTTAAATTTTTGTATGTGTAAACTTAATTGAGTTATCTGTTATAAGAACAGTACATCTCTTTTGATTCTATTGTTGAACCTACAATAAAACCATCTGTAGATATCCCTGTGGATTATTTTCCTTTGTTACTAACCTGAAACTCTGATTTGTTCAACCCTCCACCCAAGCTACAGAATCACTGATACTGTAGAAGGTAGAAGCTAATGCATTGTTCTTCCTTTCAAGAAGATTTTGTTGAGTTTTTCTTCTACATGTTTGTATTTAAAAACATCACTTTTTTCTAAATGTGAAGTTAGAAATATTAAATATTCTTTTCCATATACACATGTGCCCACTTTATCCCCCTTCCACATCCCAGTTTTGGTAAAATGCCTATCCCCTTTTTCTTTATTGAGAAACTATCTCATAGATTGTCTTTCTGTATCCTATATACTATTTTCCTCCCAGAAACACACCAGACAAGCTCTGCTCTAGGTTCCAAGACTCCTGGATTCTGAGAAATTCAGTCTAGGTGCATAGCCCACTGCTGATCCTTCAAGTTGTGAATTACCCATTTCCTGTGCATCCTGTAGCCCAGGGGTTCTCAGTTTAGCATGCTTAGCCCAGCTAAGCTGGGCATGGTGGCTCATGCCTATAATCCCAACACTTTGGGAGGCCAAGGTGGGCAGATCACCTGAGGTCAGGAGTTCAAGACCAGCCTGGTCAACATGGTGAAACCCCTTCACTACTAAAAATACAAAAATTAGCTGGGCGTGGTGGCGCATGCCTATAGTCCCAGCTACTCGGGAGGCTGAGGCAGCAGAATTGCTTGAACCCAGGAGGTGGAGGTTGCAGTGAGCCAAGATATCGCCACTGCACTGCAGCCGGGGTGACAGAGTGATACTCTTTCTCAAAAAAATAAATAAATAATAATTTAAAAATCACCTGTGGAACTTAAGTAAAATGTGGATTCATAGGCCTTAGCTATACAGTCTTTTTAACAAGCACCTTAGGGGATTCTACTGTTAGTATTTCTCAGGTCTGCAGCTAGTACAGCAGGGATTGAATGACTTCCCTGTTAGACCCTGAGCTAGCCATACTGTATATGCAATTTCATTTAAGCATTTAAGCATCTGCTAACTCCACTAGGTAGTGTTATCATCCTTATTTTATATAAAAGGAAACTGAGGCTCAAAGAAGTTAAGTGAATAGACTTGTTACAGCCATGTTTGCTTCCACTCAACCCTAGTATGAGTTCGTTGTTGTGGAAAGAATTTATCTGGAATGTCTTGGTGAAAAATAGCTGTTTTGGTCAATTTTATTTCTTCAACAAATACGAATGATTTATGTGGCAGGCACTTTTGTAGGCACTGGGGATGTGAGGTGAATAGGACAGACACAGTCCTGCTCTCAAGAAGATTATCTCTATCATGTGAGCCAGATATAAAGCAAACAATTATCTAAGTACGTTTTGATTGTATTAATAGCTCTGATTAGTGTTATTTATTTATTCTGTGTTCCTAAGTCCCAATGGTTTGAAACTGACTGATGATAAATAATAGAACTGTAGAATTCATAACAATAAATTTGTCACAGTAAAGGTCTTATTTTTTAACAGTGTAAGTACTCTTGTTTATTCCAGAGGCTACTAAAAATTAGAACATATGAGGCTGCGTGCCACAAGTAAAGAAAACTAGCCTGCATGTCTTGAGTCCAAGGTTTCTAGTGATGGTGCTGCCACCAAGAAGCTGTGGAAGTTTGGGCAAGTCTCTTACTCTTCCTGAGCCTTGACTTTCTTGTATATAAAACGAGGGAGCTGTTGTAGGTCTCAGGTTGCTTCATGCTCTGGGGTATGTCTGAGTTTATCACGGGCTGAGATGTGGATAAGAGGTACTATTAGGAACTGTTGTCAGGACCAGACCTAGCCCTCAATTATGTGTGTTTCCTGCAGGAACACCATGCTGAGCCTTTGCCTTGAGAATGCAGAGCTGAAAGAGCAGATGGGAGAAGCAATGTCTGATGGATGGGAGATCGAGGAAGACAAGGAGAAGGGCGAGGTGATGGTTGAGACTGTGGTAGCCAAAGAGGGTCTGAGTGAGAGTAGCCTTCAGGCTGAGTTCAGAAAGCTCCAGGGAAAACTGAAGAATGCCCACAATATCATCAACCTCCTCAAAGAACAACTTGTGCTGAGTAGCAAAGAAGGGAATAGTAAACTTACTCCAGATCTCCTTGTGCATCTGACCAGCACCATCGACAGAATAAACACAGAACTGATTGGTTCTCCTGGGAAGCACCACCACCAAGAGGAGGGGAATGTGAATATGAGGCCTTGCCCCAGACCCCAGAGACTTGACCTTGGGGCTACCTTCACAGTGGATGCCCACCAAGTAAGTGTGGGCTTAGATGGAATGAAAAACAATTGGAGAAGGGCTCGAGATGACAGTGTTTACCTTAAAACATTCTCCCATGTGAATCAGGAGGTACCAAGAGAAGGGTCTCTTTGTACCACAAACAGTAATAATAATATTCAGTCTACATTCAGCCTTTAGAAAGGCTTTTATAACATAAATATTTCTTGAGTACTTAATTTTTCAGATAACACACTAGGCATTGGCATGGGGCAATAAAACCAATGGCTGCCCTTGAGGTACTTAATATGGTAAGGAAAGATGGCACACAAACAAGTAATTTTAACAGGATGTGGTAACTGCTGTAACATAGGGATGCATCAGTTAGGAGGCAGCCCAGACAAGTGGTATGTAATGACATCCCTTCCTTATCACTGCCATTTTTTTTTGTCACAGCCCATCACAGGTGTCTGTTCCTGGGCCTCAGATGGGTTATTGGGATCCTCTTTAGGGAAGGAGCCATGCTGAAGATTCAGTAAAATGGAGAATACGGGGATACTGAGAGAATCAATGGGACAGAATGCGAGGGGAGATGAGTGGAGGGTTACACCCCTTCTCTTTTGTACCACTGAGAAAACATTTCCTGAGAGCTCCTCTGTAGACTTGATTGGCACTGTGCTGTGTGCTGTGGATACTGATATGAAGAAAACATTATCCCAGTGCTCCAGGAGCTCCATCTGGAAAACAAGTCACTGCCAAATGGCATGAGAAGTGCTGTGACAGACTTGAGTAAAGTCCACAGGGTTCAGAAGGGGCGGTGGTCATCATTGCATGGGGGTGACCTCAGACTGTCCTGATCCCTGTATTGGACCCTTTCACAGTTGGATAACCAGTCCCAGCCTCATGACCCTGGGCCTCAGTCAGCATTTAGCCTACCAGGGTCCACTCAGCACTTACGCTCCCAGCTGTCACAATGCAAACAACGCTATCAAGATCTCCAGGAGAAGCTGCTGCTATCAGAAGCCACTGTCTTTGCTCAGGCTAATGAGCTGGAGAAATACAGAGTTATACTTAGTAAGTAACTGTGACTTACTAGTAAAGTAAGTAGCCTGTGTGTCTTACAACTTCTGTGTGTTCTATACCGACATAACGTGGTTATTGAGCACATGAAGTGTGGCTAGTGCTACTTGGACATTTGGTTTTGTTTAATTTTAGTTAATTTAGTATAAAGTGGCCATATGTGGCTACTAACTCTCTTATTGGACAGTACAGGTCTAGGTGTCTTGGGACTCTAAATTAGTTTAGCTCCATTCCACATTTATTGAACCCCTGTGGATAAAGCACTTGCCAGCTTCAATGTGGCTGCTAGAGATGATAGTATATAATCCCTGACTTAAGGGGAGATTGTCAATGGCAAATGCAGGCTCATCCTATGGAAAGAAATTCTGCTTCCTGGAGCTGGTGGTCTCTTCTCCCACCAGTTCAAAGAAGCTTCTCTCCCACTGTGGATCTGACCTCTCTGCCCCAAAAGGTTAGGGTATGTGCCACTGAGGCTGAGGGCATATGTGGGAAATTCAGACATTCTGTAACACCTGCTGTCTCTTCCCAAGCAGGTGAATCCTTGGTGAAGCAGGACAGCAAGCAGGTCCAGGTGGACCTCCAGGACCTGGGCTATGAGACTTGTGGCCGAAGCGAGAATGAGGCTGAACGGGAGGAAACCACCAGTCCCGGTAAGAGAATAGGGTGTGGGGCCCACCCCTCCCTGGAGTCAGCTGTCACATTTAGGTGCTGTTGGCCAATTCCACACCTGACAAGTAGTGGGGAAGAGGAGGACAGGAGGTTAATAGGAGAACTCTTACCCAAAATGAGAGTGAGTATAAGTTTGAATTTCTATAATTAGTTGTTGGCATACTGATAATAATAATAATAATATAAAGTTCTATCCAACCAACTATTATAGAAATACTAAGGCCTACTTAGAGACCAGATGAGGTTTTAGAAACATGCAAACTCTAAGTTAAAAATAATTTTGTTTTGCATTATAAAAGGACTACAACTATAGGGCCACCCACCACATTGAAAACCAGAAGAGAAGAAAAACACTCTCTCTCTCATTCTTGAGGCAGTGTAGTGTGGCAGTTAAGAGAAAAGATCCTGGGGCCTGACTGGTTGGTTCAAATCCCAATTTGTAAACTTTCCTGTGCCCCGGTTTTTTCATATGTTAAAATAGTAATAAAGGAACTACCTACCCTGTCAGGTACCAGTGTCAATTAAATAAGTAAATTCTTATAAAATACTTTAGAACAGTGGCTGACATCTGGTAAAATGCCATGGGTTAGTTCTTATTCTGACTACCACTGCCTTAATACACTGATGTTAACATGCTGATATATTTATTCAAAGTCTTATTTTCTTATGCCTATTTTTCACACAGTTATAACCCAATAAACTTCTAAATTATAGGAAAATTTAGAGAGCATTTAACTTTCAGCATGCAGGAATAGCTTGTCCTACATTCTTGTGGCCATCCTAAATAGATAAGGCCATGTTAATGTCTTAAGAAACATCAGTGTGTGTGGAACGAATGCAGGACATTGGAGGATTTGAATTCTGGTTCTGCCATGTGCTAGTTTGAGTGATCTAGAACAAGCTAGTTTACCGCCTCTCTTTTAAGTTTTGGTTTCCCCAGTCAGTAAAATAGAAGGTGATGATACCTAACTGGTAGATATAAGGAAGATAAGAAATATTGTATTCGAATACCTAGTACAGTGTCAGGGTTGAATAAAGAGCTTCTTCAACTTTTTCTCTAGTAATTATTGTCCTCACGACCAAACTTGCCTTCTCTCAAAGGCAGTGGCCACAATAGCACATCCAACTGTTATTCAGGAAGACATATTTGTCCTTTTTCAGAGTGTGAGGAGCACAACAGCCTCAAGGAGATGGTCCTGATGGAGGGGCTGTGCTCTGAGCAGGGGCGCCGGGGCTCAACGCTGGCTGGTTCCTCCAAGAGGAAGCCCTTGGAGAACCAGCTAGGGAAGCAGGAAGACTTCCGGGTATATGGAAAGTCAGAAAACATCTTGGTCCTACGGAAGGACATCAAAGATCTGAAGGCCCAGCTGCAGAATGCCAACAAGATCATTCAAAACCTCAAGAGCCGGGTCCGGTCCCTCTCGGTTACAAGTGATTATTCGTCTAGTCTGGAAAGACCCCGGAAGCTGAGAGCTGTTGGCACCCTGGAGGGGTCTTCACCTCATAGTGTCCCTGATGAGGATGAGGGGTGGCTGTCTGATGGCACTGGGGCTTTCTACTCACCAGGGCTTCAGGCCAAAAAGGACCTGGAAAGCCTCATCCAGAGAGTATCCCAGCTGGAGGCCCAGCTCCCAAAAAATGGACTAGAAGGGAAGCTGGCTGAGGAGCTGAGATCAGCCTCATGGCCTGGGTAAGGATGACACTGTTTGGGCACTTTCTGGATTGAAAATGTGTAAGTTCGTGTTTGGTGTAGGGTAGCTCAGGCAGTTGGAAGAAAGAACATGTCTGGGTATTCACAAGGACACTGATTTAAATGGCAGATATAGGTCTGCGGAAAAGACAGGTAGGCAACCAGGAGGGCATAGGATGATGTCCTAGTATCTGGGAGATACTGGGTCTCAGGGATTTCCTCTTAGGGATGTATTAGTAAAGTAATAGTGTATATGGTATAGTATAGTAGTAATACTGGAATCAGACTTCCTAGCTCTGATGCTTACCACCCATGCAACCTTCTTAACCTTTCTGTGCCTTTGTCCTTACCTATTAAATGAAGATGATAAGAGAACCCATCTCAAAGGGTGGATATTAGGTTTAAATGAATTAATACAAGTGCCGGCCAGGCATGATAGCTCATGCCTGTAATTCCAGCACTTTGGGAGGCCGAGGCAGGCAGAACACCTGAGGTCAGGAGTACGAGACCAACCTACTGGTTTAGTAGAGTTTCACCCCATCTCTACTAAAAATACAAAAATTAGCTGGGCATGGTGGTGCATGCCTGTAAGCCCAGCTACTTGGGAGGCTGAGGCAGGAGAATCACTTGAACCTGGGAGGTGGCGGTTGCAGTGAGCCGAGATGGCACCACTGTACTCCAGCCTGGGTGACAGAGCAAGACTCTGTCTCAAGAAAAAAAAAAAAATGAATACAAGTGCTTAGCATAGTGCCTAGCATATATTAAGCTCTCAATGCTATTTGCCGTAGTTATAAGTGTTATTGATACTCTGTGTTGAAAACACAGACATTCATCTTGGTATGTGTCCTGGTTATCTATTGCTAAGTAATAACCACTCTAAAACCTAGAGATTTCAAACAACACTTTATTATGCTTCATGGTTGGTTCTGTGGTTTGACTGGGCTCAGCTGGGTGGCTGTCACTTAGGGTCTCTTGTTTTGGGTTCCATCAATTGATGGTATGAGAGTTGATGTGATGGCCATCATTGCAAAATATAGTCAGCCACAGTATCATAACACAGGAGAAATTCAGGCATCAGGTGGTAGTTAAAACAGAAGACATGAAAAGTCCTATCTAGACTTAGGATGAAATGATTCCAATTATTCATTGAGTAACTGCTGTGAATCTGCGTGATACTGGTGCTGTAAGGAATATAAAATGCATAACTATCTTTATTCTCACAGACCTTATGATTTATCTAGGGACATAATTAACATATATATAACAGTTGAAGAACAGCGGCATACTAAATTTTATGTTTGTTTGTTTGTTTTGTTACGGAGTCTCACTCTGTCACCCAGGCTGGAGTGCAGTGGCGCCTTCTCGGCTCACTACAACCTCCACCTCCCAGGTTCAAGCAATTCTCCTGCCTCAGCCTCCCGAGTAGGTGGGATTACAGGCATGCACCGCCATGCCCAGCTAATTTTTTCTGTATTTTTAGTAGAGGCGGGGTTTTCACCAATATTGACCAGGCTGGTCTCGAACTCCTCACCTTGTGATCTGCCCACCTCGGCCTCTCAGAGTGCTGGGATTACAGGCGTGAGCTACCATGCCCGGCCCATACTAAAGTTTTTGATGCAACATTTTATCACGGTAGAATTTACTCTTAAATACCTCCTATGGCTTATGTGCTGGAATTCAGCTTGGTGGTTCCTTAGAGATGTTCTCATAGAACTCTCTACAGAAGGCCCCATAACTTATCATCCACTCTTTCCATACTTACTCTTTCCTCTTCTGTCCTACATTAGGAAATATGATTCCCTGATTCAGGATCAGGCCCGGGAACTATCTTACCTACGGCAAAAAATACGAGAAGGGAGAGGTATTTGTTATCTTCTCACCCAGCATGCAAAAGATACAGTAAAATCTTTTGAGGACCTCCTAAGAAGCAATGACATTGACTACTACCTGGGACAGAGCTTCCGGGAGCAACTCGCCCAGGGAAGCCAGCTGACAGAGAGGCTCACCAGCAAACTCAGCACCAGTAAGTTGGCCACAGGGCTTTGGAATACTCTCAGTCACCCCCACAGTTCCAGCCCCTGGTGGCCACCACATCTCCACTGCAACTTTTTAACCTAGGGTCCTGTTTGTATTTCATTTCCTGGGGCTAATACAGGATCAAGACTGCTCAGTGGGGAGCATGGAGAGGAAGACACAGGGCTGGAGATGCCATGGTTACAACAATAGAAACTTCACCACTCATAGAATGTGACCTGTGGGGCAGGGGCAGCATCTATCTGGTGCTAAGAGGGAGTAGGGTACATGAGAAGGAAGGGCCTTGTTATAGGAGGAAGAGCCCTGAACTAAGAATTACAAGACCCAAGCTCTAGCCTGGATGCTGCCACCAACTTGCTAAATGCTCTTTCCTTGTGGTGTCTCCATATGGCATGGTAATGTACATGCAGGTACTCCACATACGGATAAAGCGCCATGCTCTTTTATACGTGGTTTAGGCACTGGCTGCAGTAGTTCAATGACTACATTGGTTATTATTGGGGTCCTCTACTCAGAATTTCTAGAGAATATCCAAGGGAGTAAAGTAAGATCAGACTTGGGAACCACCCAGCTCACCTCCTGGTGCAGGTGCAGAGGTGGGGCAGGGCTTCTTGTCATCTCCTCAGAGACCTGTGCAGATGCTGCATGAAAGCTGTGGTGGGACATATGCATTGGGGAACTAGTCTACAGCAGGACATGGAGGCTGGAGCGTCCAACAGGGCAGCTGGGCAAGGGCCTCATGATTAATTGAACAAAAGACATTTTAAATGTTTTACCCTGATTTAGGGCAGAGGAAGTCATCATGGTGACCAGCAGGTCAGGGACAGTGGAGTCACTTCTCTAGAGACCCAAGCTGAGGCCTCCCAGAATAACTGTTCTGGATACATGCATGAAATGCTCACTACTCTGTCTCCAGATAGGCTCCTGTGTTTGTAATGTGGGAAGTGGGTCCAGCCTAATTTCTTACTGTTTCTTTTTAAATTTGGTTTGCAGAGGATCATAAAAGTGAGAAAGATCAAGCTGGACTTGAGCCACTGGCCCTCAGGTAATTCAGAGGAGAATCTGGTAAAGAGATTGGGACTGAGGCCCAAAGGGTCAAGGATGGCGGCAACTCCAGAAATCAAGGGGAATAAAGGAAAGTGCTGAATGTATTGAATTCATGCATTCATTGAACACCTCACTGTTGTTTTTAACTAAATTCTTTCTTCTCTTTTGGTTTAATTACATTGGCACATAATTGTCTAGGCTTAGTAACCTAGAAACAGTCTGAGCTAAAAGTGAACTAACTAGGTTTCAAGAGTCTTCTGCCCCACTAAGGGTCCTGCTTTCCTGCTGTGTGTTTAATAAGTAGGATGAGCTTTTCCAAAGTTGGCCTGGCCCAAATTGGGTTGACAGCTAGTTTAATAGTCACTCAATTGCCCTGGGGGAAAAGAGGAATCATATACCAGGACCTGGTGAAAGAGGCCTAGATGGTGTAGATCACCAGGAGGCTGCAGTGCCTCAGGAACCAGTTCTCAGTGAGTTGCTTCATACATTCATCAATGAAATATGGCTCAGAGTCAGTTGTAGCCACTAGTTGGGGTTCTTTGGGTCATGATTATGTCTCAGGCTTCATAAATGCTTCTGAAAATATCTGTAGTGAAGGACACAGTGTTGTTTTTTGTTTTGTTTTGTTTTTATTTCTAATCCGTCATAGAAACATACATGGTCTGAATTCAGTTAACTACATGATTCCACTTATCATGCTCTTGGATGTTGGGACAATGGTTTGCTCTGCGTTTCTCAATGCTTGCTTTCAATTGTTATACTTGTCTTGCTGGAGATGGTAACAAACAGTTCGCAGGGTGCAACTGTTCCAGGGATCATACTTTAAGCAGCAGTGCCTTAAAAGGAGGGCTAGCTGTGTCTTTGCTTGTCCTCAGCATATTATGTGGCCAGAGCACTGGGTAGCTATTCTCTCTCCATCTACACCCCACCTACACTCCATCCCTAAGCAGAGGTGGGTTATTTCCATTATTCTCTGCAGGCATGGTCCCCTTGGCTTACTTGGCTTTTCCTATGAGCCACAGTCAGGACAGGTTGGTTTGGGTGACCTTGGTTTTACCTGTTGTCCCCCTTCTCCCCACCAGGCTCAGCAGGGAGCTGCAGGAGAAGGAGAAGGTCATTGAAGTCCTGCAGGCCAAGCTGGATGCTCGGTCCCTCACACCCTCCAGCAGCCATGCCTTGTCTGACTCCCACCGCTCTCCCAGCAGCACCTCTTTCCTGTCTGATGAGCTGGAAGCCTGCTCTGACATGGACATAGCCAGCGAGTACACACACTATGAAGAGAAGAAAGCTTCTCCCGGTCACTCAGGTAGCCTCCACTTTCTGGGTGGTACCGTCTTTGTCTAGGCTGAGTGGAGACCTCAGGGAACAGGTCTTATAGCTCCACCATGGTGTGTATCAGGCTGAACATGGCTGTGGGGCCAAGTGCCATGCACAGGCACCAGTGGATCAGGATCTTTGCTCTGCTCCTGACTCTACACATTACCTCTGTCACCCTGGCCTCCATGGGCGTGTACATGCTGTTGGGCACAATGTGAGCCATCGTGGGGAGAGTGAGAAGATCACGGCAGACTCTTCTTCGGTGACTCTGTCGGATAGATCTTCTTTAGGATGGAAAATCTCCTTCATCTCTCCTGCAATGATCTTGCTACTTACTCCTGAGCAGTGTTCCCTAAGTATATGTGGGTGTCCGCAGATGCTGCTGGTCTTGCCTGATATTTTTGGAGTTGCCATTTTCATGTTTCAGAGCTCAGAGCTCCACTATCATCCCTAAGGTAGTTTGCCTCACTATAGGAGCTGTCTGCAAACAAGAAAATGAACAACTGCTAACAGTGCTTGTGCTTGGTTCTTTCCCTGAGAGCAAGACTCTAGCCCTGGTATCCCTGGGTAAATATAAGGCCAGCATTCCAGTTCTCTGTAGAACATCAAACATTTTCTTTCATTCATGGGTTTTATAGATTCCATCCATCATTCGAGTCATTCTGCTGTGTTATCTTCTAAACCATCATCAACCAGTGCATCTCAGGGGGTTAAGGCCGAATCCAGCAGCAACCCCATCATCTTGCCAACTCCCCAGAATCCCCCCAAGGAGGCCAACCAGGCCCATTCAGGTATGCAACAGCCAATGGGGCAGAAGCCTCATCTCCTCTTTCTCTGCTGCCTGTTTGACTTTTCTTCAAGGACAGAGGTTTGGACTGTTAGGGGCCTAAATGCATCAAAACCTAGACAGAATCAAGAAACCATCCTCATTCGCCAGTTGTGTCTGATTTAAGAAAATATTTTAGAAAATAAGTAATCCACATCAGGTTTTGATCTGCATACTGGCTTTGACCAGCAGTTGGCTAATCATTTAAAAAGAAACATTTTTATTGGTTTTCTCTCATTTAATCCTGGGAGCAAAGAGGCAAAATATTTCTCCCAGGATTACGACAGCCATAGGATGAAAAGAAATTCACATCTCCTGATCCACTGTATGTGTTACCCATTAAATCTGCATGGTGATTCTCTGCAAGAGGTAGTGCTACTTATTTCATAGCCAAGGATGCTGAGAACAGCCTCAGACAAGGTTCTGTTCATGGTACGTTACCATTAATGGATGTATGAATGGATTGGCAGTCCTTGATGTGTACATAGTGTATATCTTGGGGGCAGTTAAAGGGGTGCATTTCATTTACAAGTCCAGCTTAGTTGCCGGAGGGTACACTGCTCATTCACAGCCCTATACCAGGGATGGCAAGGAAAAGGCAAACCTTGTCTTCACCTCCTACCTCCCACCATAGCTGGCTGGCTGCCTTCAGTGTGGTTTGTTGTGAGGTTTGACTTGAGTAGAGATGCTCCCAGAAAGCACAGTGCTTTCTTCTGCTGCCCTCATTTCCCTGAAGGCAATTCAACCAAACTCTTAAGGAAGAGGAGCTGTTCCAGTGTTTCCTGAGCCTGGGTTCAAAGTTTCTAGGCCAGAGTGGGCAGCAGCGGGACCAGAATCATGAGGAAAAGCTGTGCTTCCAGACTTGTAGACATCTGCTTAAATGTTTTGGGTTCAAACGGAGCAGAAGATGAAAAAGAGAGGATTTAAAAATCAGAATGCCTCCTCAAAGAATGCCTGGGCTGTGTTACCTGGTGATTTGAGTGTATCTGCAGTATTGATCTGAAATGGTGTCAGCACCATTGGGATGTGTTTTAGGATGTAATCATTGTCTTCTACATTTGACATTCTCTAGGGTCAGCCTTGGTTTCTGCTCCCCCTCCATTGGCTACCTGCCCTTTAATTGCTTTTAGGGAAGAGGAAACAATTTTAAACATTGAAACTTGCCAGGGTTTCTAAAAACCTGTCTGTAGATGGGCTGCCTAAAGATCACCAGAAAGACTTTTTTTAATGCAAATTTTCTGTTCCAAAAATTTATAATTCTGTAAGTCTACATTAAGGCCTAGACAGAATCAAGAAGGCCTAAAGAATCTACATATATTGAGAGTTTTTGCTATGTGATTTAAATGCCCAGGAGGGTTTGCAAGCCATTTTGTCTAAGCCACTCTACCAACGCATCTATTTTTAATTTGGTGAATGAACGCATTGATTTGGAATTCTGAAGTTTGTTTCCATCAGAGTCCTGAACTGCATGCACTAGTAATGAAAATTCCCCACAGCCTTTGTTCATATCTCTCCTACTCAGGATGGGACCTGATGCCATCAGAGAGGAGTTCTAGGTAGAGAAAGAGTCTTGTCCCAGGGCCAAGGACTGATATATGCTGGGAGCAAAGCCCCGTGGGCCTTTGAGAGCATTCAAGCTCTCTGACTTGTCCATGCCTAGGATTGCTGGGGTGGGCCTCAATAATGCCACCTTACCTTCTTTAGCCAATTGCTTTCAAGATGAACATAGAGGATATATGCAGGATAGCCCTGGCAGGGGAGAAGAGGGAAGGTCAACCAGGCCAGCCTCTCTGGTAGCAATGGTCACCCTTGGCTATCTTATCCTGTACCACACTAAGGCAATAGCCACTACACAGGGTGCTGTCTGGTCAGGGAATGGTTTGACCTTCTCAATCTTTTACCCATTCTTTTCTCTCATTTTCTCTTGATGATGTGTCTCTTTTCTCCCTAACTTTCTGTTCCTAGGCTTTAATTTTCACTCCATACCCAAGCTGGCTAGCCTTCCTCAGGCACCATTGCCCTCAGCTCCATCCAGCTTCCTGCCTTTCAGCCCCACTGGCCCTCCCCTCCTTGGCTGCTGTGAGACACCGGTGGTCTCCTTGGCTGAGGCTCAGCAGGAGCTGCAGATGCTGCAGAAGCAGTTGGGAGAAAGTGAGCACTTCTGCATTTGTGTGCTTGCGAATGGCAGCCCCACACTGTGTTGCTCTGCATGGCTCGGGCTGGATGGCAGAGTTTAAAAAAGCAACACGGGTACACGTTACAAATGGAAGAATGAGGGAAAGCTCTGCTTGCTTATTTTTTGGAAATGTATTTCCTGTTATTTCTCTGGTGTGTGTGTCTCGTCAGTTAACAGGTAGATACGTTCACGAGGCTCTAGAGCTGGTGCTCTCACACTGTACACACCGCTGGATACCACCAAGTATGCCGAATCCCTGACAGACTGGGGGACTGCTCACTGGTAGGGGATGGGAGAGAGATGTTACGCTTTGCCTATACAGGATGAAGTGGCCAAGAAAAAGATGGCCACATTCAGTGGGCTCCTTTGTGTGGCTATTAGATTTTTCTGCTGTGAAATGCTGTTAATCAAGTTCAGTTCCTGACATCATTAGGTTGGAGCAAAAAGGGTAATGGTAGAGGGATTCAGAAGAGGAGATGATGAGCCACTTTTCCTACTACACAGGGTTCATCCCTGCCCTGGGACACGTGACACGTAGGCAGCTTAGAACAACAGCACCAGCCATGGCATCTGACTGTGAATCCCATCCTCTGACTCCCAAAGATAATTGACCTTATGTAGTTATGTAGACTGTGGACAGTCACTTTTAGAAAACGCTTGGATATACTTGTAGGCTGGATGCTCATCATAAATTTAGTGTGCTAGTGGTCACTGATAGCTTAGAAAAAAATGACAAACCTTCACATGAATTTGCTCTCTCATAGCACCTTAAGCACAACAGTTAGGAGGCAGTTTGAATGAACTTAAACTCATTTGTCAGGTGCTTTCTGTGCCTGTAAAGAAGCTTAGGTGAGCCAGAGACTGATAGACTGAAACCATGCCAGCAGTTTCCAGTGACGCAAGACAACAGCCAAGAATTTGCATCCCCCTCCCTGTAGCCCCAGATGTCATCATGTGGACCAGCCTATTTCTTTCCTTCTTCCTCTTTTTTGTTTTTTGAGACAGGGTCTCACTTTGTCACCCAGACTGAAGTGCAGTGGCACGATCTCGGCTCACTGCAGCCTTGACCTGCTGGGCTCAAGCAACTCTCCCACCTCAGCCCCCCAAGTAGCTGGGATTACAGGTGTGTGTCACCACACCTGGCTAAGTTTTGTACTTTTTGTAGAGACAGGGTTTCACCATGTTGCCAAGACTGGTCTAGAGCTCCTGAGCTCAAGTGATTGGCCCATCTTGGTTTCTGAAAGTACTGGGATCACAGGCATGAGCCACTGCACCTGGCATAGCCTATTTATTTTGTCAACCTAGGAAATGGATATTTTGTCCAGTGCAGGGAACTCTAAAGCTCAGGAAAGTGAAGTTACTTGTTCAAGGTCACTAGTAAGTGGGAGAGACGTGTTTGAATCTGGTCTTCTGCTCCAGGTTTCATGTTTCTGTTATATCTTTTCTACTTAGGATGGCTTTGTCACCATCCTGCTGAGAGTATGGGGCTGAGCTCAACTGATCAAACTCCGGGGACTCCTTGCAATAATTTTTTCCCTCTCTTTAGAGACCAGTAGGAGATGCTGGTGTTTCCGACCTAAAACTTGTTACTTTAGCAGTTCTGGCTCCAACAATGGATGGGCAACAAATGTGCCCCATGACAAATGGCAAGAGTATTTTCTAGCTGCCATTTCTTCCCCTTGCCTCCTTTTCCTTTATCTTTCCACATTTGTCCATTTTTCTTTGCCCAAAGGGAAGGATGGAAGGAGAGCACTGTCCATGAAAAAGGGTAGGGTCTGTTGTTTGGGGTTAAATTGGAATTACATCAAGTCTGAGGCCATTGACCAGAGTTCGAATGGTCCCTGCCTAGATGAGGAAGACTGTAGCCCTTTTTTTCTCCACCTGAAGTCAAGGTCCTCTCCAAGGGACCATTGCTTATCCAAGCTCATCATTTGCTTTGAGCCAAGTTTCCATGTGGACAGTAGTGCATGGTGGCCTCTCAGGTTCCTGGGTTAAAATCTTGTGCAAGAGTCTATATGGTATCTTTGCATGGTTTAGAGCATGTACTGTGTATTGTGTGGCCAAGGGACTGGAACATGAGAATACCGATCACTGTTACTGATAGACTTAAAACCTCACATGGCCTTGATTAAAAAGTAATCTGACTGTCTACAACCACTGATTTTCCCCTTTGCCTTGTGTTCGGATGGGGTTGAAGGCAGTTTGAAAGAGGTAGGAAATCATGTATTTGTTGCATCTCTTCTAAAATGTAGGTGCCTAAATTTTTAATCTTCTTCCTTAACTAAGAGATCCTAATGAACATCTAGTATTTTGCAAATTGGAAGAGAGACTCATGACAAGAATTCTCAAACTTCTGCCTATTAGAATCACCTAGAATGAATTTAAAACATCCATTGTTCAAGATGTATTCCATATTGATTAAGGCAAAATCTCTGGAATCCAGGAATCAGTATGTTTCCGTACTTTCTCAGGTGATTCCAATATGTACCCAAATTTGAGAACCAGCTACAAATGGGGCTAAAAACTGGCAAGTGGCAATTACACTAACCCCTCCTAAGAGTTTGGCTTGGTTGGAAGAGACAATGACCTCACTTGCTTAGGAGCAGCTACCTGTCTATTCTGCTGCCCATGTTCATAATCCCTGAAAGAAAGCAGGCTTCTGAATTTTCTCCTAAACTGTGTCTCTGCCCACCTCTTTCCCCATCTCCCCTATGCTAGGCCTCTTTTTACAGAGAACTGGAGATGATGGGGCTCAAGGGAAAGGCCTATGATTTCAAAGGCGCTATGAAAGTATCAGCCTATGAAATGAAAGGTCCTACCTGCCTCTGTGGAATAGTATTCATTGATTCTTTAGACAGGAGTGATGACATTTTGCAGCTCCTTGAGACATGTTGGATGGGATCCAAATGAATACTTGCCTTACATAGACCCTTCCCCAGCCTCAGCAAAGAGTTCTTCAGTCTGGAGGAACTAGGGCCACCATATCCAGCTTGACTTCATGTCCCCTTTCTCACCAGAAAAACTCCAAGGTGGAACTGACATATTGACTTGTTAGTTTCAGGGGAAGGCAAGTACATTTAGACAAACAAATGTTCGTGTTCACAGGTAAGCTCAATCCTGTATGCCATTGCTCTCACAACTTCTAACTGTGGGAGTGAATCCTACTTTTAGAACTTTCCTTGGAGTCTGTCATGAAGGAATATAGTAGGAGCCAGGAGTGGGGCCACTGGACTTTTCCATTGTGTATACTGATGACTTTAAGATACTTGATTCTCTACCTCTTGTGTCTGCTGCCATGAAATACAAAGGGTGAGCGTTACAACCTCTAGGTTAGGAGCTTTGTCTAATTAGTATACCACAGTGAACTGGATCTCTGACATTCCACATGTCTCCTTTTAGTCTCTATTCTTAGCAATCACACACTTCCTTGCAAATCCTTCCCTTCTGACACCTCATTTGCTTCTTACTCATGTTTCTTTCTGCCCAGGTGCCAGCACCGTTCCTCCTGCTTCCACAGCTACATTGCCGAGCAACGACTTGGAAGCCGGCTCTTCCCACTACCTCAACTCTGCCCAGCCTCACTCTCCTCCAAGAGGCACCATAGAACTGGGAAGAATCCTGGAGCCTGGGTACCTGGGCAGCAGTGGCCAGTGGGACATGATGAGGCCTCAGAAAGGGAGTGTATCTGGAGACCTATCCTCAGGCTCCTCTGTGTACCAGCTTAACTCCAAACCCACAGGTAAAGCACAAAGCAGAGACGGCAGCCTTTGAAAAGAAGTCTCATTCGGAGTCTACTCTTTTCCTACTCAGGCAGGTCTTTGATTCCTCCTCCATCCCTGGCTCACAGAGTAGGTATAAAATGCAAGAGCTGTATCAGGGCTCAATCCTTTCCAAGTACATTTCTTTATTCTCCTGCCCAGGGCCTCGGTGCTCTGTAGGGATATGGGAAAGTCAGGGACCCACCTCTTGTGCTCTCATACTCATGTCCTTCCATCTCCCTGCAGCCTGGCCTCTTTGCAGCCCACTCTCTTAGACCCCTCCAGAATGCCAGGCATAGACGGGACTTTCTTCCATCAGTCAGGACTTGTCACAGGAAAGGGTGCAAGGGTGCAGCTCCCCGACCCTGCACATATATCCTGTGCACAAAACTCAGTCACAGCAAGTGGAGAGGTATAGCTAAGTTCATAAATGCTAGGATGTCACTCAGTTCCAACAGTAAGACAATCGTAATTTTCGGGAAAAGACTGAGCCCAAAGCAAAATGCTGCAGTTAATGTCTGGTGTAAGCATCCCTCTGACTTTTCTGCATCTTTTTCCTTTGTTTGGCAGGGGGAGAGGGGGTGTCGTCCCCTCTCTAATTTGCCTTCAGATCTCTAGATCCTTCCAGGCTAGTCTTTCATCTTCCATATTAAAAGCGATTTCAGGGACTCATTCAGTGTCAGTCATTAACCACATAGGGTGAGTGTAAGATCGCATACTTTTACTTTAGGCCTTCTTTCTAAGGGTGGGAGGAATGTCTTTGTCCCTTGCTAAAGAATGCTTGTCATGTGTCAGTAAGAAGAAAGGTAGAGTGAGGGCTCACCTATCATCCTCATAGTCACACCCAGGAGGTGGCCATACCTTTCCGGATACTAGACAGGCCTTGTCCAGAGCCCTCAGTTATTTTTCTAAAACATGTGGAACTCTCACAAGACCCCTGTGTGGGAGGAGCCCCATGGAGATTTTTTAGCAACTGACTGTTAAGTGTTTGAAAGCACATTTACTCTTTAAACAAAACTACCATTCCTTTGGGTGTCCATGTGAGAGGACACAGTTGGAAGAAGGCTAGTGATATTTACATGTCTTTCTGCAAAACCCCTGGCTGAGCCCCACCCCCATCAGTAACCAGGATTCTCCATCTCCCACCTCTCTCCATGTCCTGGTGGTTTGGCTGCAGGGGCTGACCTGCTGGAAGAGCATCTTGGTGAAATCCGGAACCTGCGCCAGCGCCTGGAGGAGTCCATCTGCATCAATGACCGCCTACGGGAGCAACTGGAACACCGGCTGAGCTCTGCTGCTCGTGGAAGTGGTAGGAGAGGCCCAGACCTTCCTGTTTCTGGCTCTATTTAGGGATCTTTAGGCAGAGCTTCACAGATATTCTTTACTTCACTTGCTCCTTATGAAGGGTCCAGCAAGGGAGGTGGGCAAGTACTGTTATCCCTACTTTCTGAATATATCTGAGTTTAGAGAGTAACTCTCTTTAAGGCAGAACTAGGTCTGGTGCCCAGAGTCACCTGACTTCTCACCCCATCCTTAATCTGCTTATATACTGCGTGCTGATGTCTGTGCCTTTGTTGTGTGATTGATAAGTGGTAGAGCCAGGTCTGTAAGTGTCCTCCCAACTCCACCCCTGGCTGCTTTACCAAGGTGGTCTCTCTCCTTACACTTTTCTTCCGAGCTGCTGTCACATGGAGGCCAGTCTTTCCATATGTTGTTGTCCAGCCTATACCACAGCAGTAGCTGTTTAGGGAGATTGAGCCTCCTGCACCATTGCAGTTATGGCATGTGGTGATGCATGCAAAGAATCCACTGAGAAGAGGCACACAGAAAACATGTACCCAGCCCGCCATGCTTCATTCTGGGTCAGGCCTTGAGTCCTTGGGGTTTTCTGCTGGGTTGGGGCAGTATCTTTGAGAGATAAAGAATGGGAAACTTTTGGAAGCTTCTGTTACCCAAATGTGTACTTTCTGGGACAGGATCCACCTCAAACTTCTGCAGTCAGGGCCTGGAGTCCATACCTCAGCTCTGCAATGAGAACAGAGTCCTCAGGGAAGAAAATCGAAGACTTCAGGCTCAACTGAGTCATGTTTCCAGAGGTACGTGGTCAAAACCCACAAACTGTGGTCACTCTTAAGTTTCTTTCTTCCCTGGCTACACTAATCACCAACTGGAGAAGCAAACAGAAGAAGGTAAGGTAACAGAGCTGCTCAGATCCACCAACCCAAACTTACAGCTATTCTCAGTCTAAAGAAGGCTGCTTTCTAAGATGTTCCAACTATGGGCCCCTCAGACTCCTAGTCCCTGGAAGTAAAGAGCTCTAGGAAATCCATCATTTCTGCACAAGCCCACCTGCGTATATCCAGAGTCACGAGCTATCAATCTGGATACCAGTCTGGTATCTGGTCTACCTCCCTTCACTCACAACTGTTTTGGAACCAGTAAAGGAGGGAGTGCGAATGCCTATCTTCCTTCTCAAGCTTCTCCAGACTTTACTGCAGCAGCATGTGTCACTTCTGGTCCTGCTCTGCAATCCCTCTGCCTCCTCACCACATCCCTCACTCATACACTCAGGGCTCCTCTCTGGTCAGTACTCCTGATTCCGTGCCGAGTGGCACGAGCAAATGCCCCCCAGCACTTTCCCAGCCCTAGCCAGGGGGCGCTCACAGGTGGGCATCATTTCTTGTGTGGCTGGGAGGCTGCTGACCTTGGTGTTAGTCTACTTGATGAGATCAATGTATTATTAATAAAATATTGAACAGCCATAAAAAGATTGAGAGTAGTGTCCAAAAGGATTAAGCCCAGAATGAAGGAATGTTTGTGGAAAAGGAAAAAGCCACCAAGAGATATTTCTAAATTAGCCACCTTAATTAATTAATTAATTTAATTAATTGATTTCTATATTAACAAGAAGATTTAAGAGGAAAGGTCACTGCTGGGGGATGATAACAAAAGTTAACAGATAAGAAAGAAGTCAGAACTACTCAACTACCAGTGCATGCTTGGAGAGAATAGAACAGACCTCACAGGTGAGAAGACAGTAAGAGATTTAAATGAGTACAATTTGCCAGGTTCAGGTGAATCTTCCCCCAGAGGATTTACTGAGCCTGCAGCTGTATTTTCGGAGTCCCTTCAATAATCTTTGACAACTTGTGAAGATCAGAGAACTGCTGCAAGTTCCAAAAAAGAACAGATATCCCAGTTTTCAAAATAATGAAAATGATATATTCCAAAAAGAAATCTTGATGTTGATCTTTGTCAAAATTCAAGAATGGATTATTGAACAGATGGTGTGTGAGTACCTGGAAAATGGTGAGCATTAGAAACCAGAATTTCTCTAAGAGCAAGGTAGGACACATTAAATAAGTGGAATGAAGGGTTTTGCAAAGAGAGAGATGCACCATTCTCCAGGCTGCGGGGTATGTTGAGCCAGTATGCTCTTCCCCACCAACATACGACCTTCCTTCCCTGCTCCTTAGCTTCATTTCAGGGTGTATGTGCTTGGAGTCATCTTTCTGCTGAGCTCTGGCCCCATCATAATAAATCATTCCTCCTGTGTTCCTCTCACCAGAGCACTCCCAAGAAACGGAAAGCCTGAGGGAGGCTCTGCTGTCCTCTCGATCCCACCTTCAAGAGCTGGAAAAGGAGCTGGAGCACCAGAAGGTGGAAAGGCAGCAGCTTTTGGAAGACCTGAGGGAGAAGCAGCAAGAGGTCTTGCATTTCAGGGAGGAACGTCTTTCCCTCCAGGAAAACGACTCCAGGTAAGAGGGGACCCATTGACAGAGTAGGAAGCATTCTTTATTCTTACATTCATTCTTACATTAGAAGACGGGATATTGGCAAGACAACTGGTGTCCTCTTTTGGAAACCTCAATGTTCCCTCTGCTATTCCTGATTTTTGTATGCCAGTAGTGGGGGTGAGGCGCTTTAAGCAGAAGAAAGGACTTCTCTGGGAATGCCTTGTCAATCCCAAGTTGAGAGAGTAAAACTCTGTTGCAGAAGTCTTCAGTATATCAGAGACTTGAAAAAGAAGGGTTTCCATGCTTCCAGTTAGATATAGGACATTAGTCTCACCATCACCTAGGAAGCTTCTTTACTGGCTGTGATGCTTGGTCCCAGCATAAACCCTGTAACTGCTTGTCAGAATGCAAAGAGCACTGTAGGAGCAGTAAGGAGACTGCTGGTGTGTCTGTTCTGCTCTGAACTAATGTAGGTAATGGTGTGTTTTCAAGCAAAGTTACCTGACCTCCCTCAGCCTCCATTTCCACATCTGCAAAATAAAAGTGATGGTCTTCATGACCCCCTGAGTTGACATCTGGCTCTCAGCTTATTGCTTTCGTGTGGCTGAGTGGCTCTGCCATCTCAGTGGGTCTTGCCTCTCCCTGGTCAGACTGCAGCACAAGCTGGTCCTTCTGCAGCAACAGTGTGAAGAGAAACAGCAGCTCTTTGAGTCCCTCCAGTCAGAGCTACAAATCTACGAAGCACTTTATGGCAATTCCAAGAAGGGACTGAAAGGTATGTGTTCTTCTCCCCTCACCCCGTGAGCTTTTTGCCCTCGCATAGGATGCTAATGAGGTCTTTCCTTTGGGAGTTGTGGAGATCATGGGAAGCGACAGAATTCTGTCTCAGAAACCCCCACCCGAGCCTGGGGCTCCCAGTAGGAACTCTCATACACAAAGCGCAAGGGGACAGGTTGGTGGCATGAGCAAGATCCAGCCTGATCATTCCTAATTACTTTAAGAAAATCTAGACATTCCTATCAATGTCTAGATTATAACATTTTTTAAAGCAAAAGAACTGTCCTAATGTATCATCATTTGAAAAGGCCTTTAATATTGTTGGTAATACATACTGACAACCCACTCAGCCCAATGTAGCAGGTGGTCTGCTCCCACCCTGACCCTTTCCCTAGTGACATCTGGCTCTCAGTTTATTTCATTTAATTTTCATAAATCCTGATTTAGTTTCCTGATTTTCTAAAGAGAAGGTGAACTGGAATTTGAAGAACTGCAGGGGCTTACCAGGCTGGGTGAACAGCTTAAGTACAAAGTCATGGTGAGTGTTGAGTCAGTGGGGACCAGCCGGCCCACAGGAAAAAATTAAAAGACACGAAAACAAAAAATACCACTAATAGGACCTAAATTTCAATCCTGGATTTAAATAATAAGGACATTTATTGAAGACTTTGCTGCCTGCTGAAACAATAATCTAATATTTGAGAATTTTGATACATTTCTTCATTCTTTTTTAAATGGAGAAGGGTACTCAAAACATAAAAAGTCACAGCAGGCTGAACAGAGGACTGACATCAATGTCATGAAATTTAGCAAAGATAAAAAGCAAAATCCTGAGCTTGATTAAAAGTATCAGTGGTAGAAATACAGGAAGAGGGTAGAAATACAGGACAGGCAGCCGTTCATGGACTTGAGGGTTTGGGGTTTGGTAGAAACATGTTCACACAACTAAGGCGTAGGCCAAAGTTTGCTAGAAATGCCAGCTCAAACTGACATTACAGTAGTGTAAGTGTGATGTTCACCTGTGGGGACCATGTCTAACATATTGTTAGATTAAGAGGCATCATCTTTGAAAAGGGCATTGACACACTAGGGAACATAATGAAGACAGGGCGCACAATGGTGTGGACCAGAAATCTCCAACTGGTCAAAGAAACTAAAGAAATTTAGGCTTTCAAAAGATCTTGAGGACATGAGAACTGGCTTCGGGTATTTGAAGAACTGTCGGGTGAAAAGAACTCATGTATTTTATGTCCCTTCAGAGGGCTAGACAAAGGGTGAAGGGCAGTGGAATTTAGATTCGAATTATCATAAATCCTGATTTAGTTTCCTGATTTTCTAAAGAGAAGGTGAACTGGAACTTGAAGAAATACAGGGGGCTCACCAGGCTGGGAGAATAGCTTAAGTCAAAGTCATGGTGAGTGCTGGGTCAGTGGAACCAGCCTGCCCACAGGAGAAGATTGGGGCTGGGGGCGTGAGAAGTCAGGATGGAGGAGCAGAGTCACCAAATCTTGAAAGCTCACAGGTCAGGGTGAAAGTTGACATTCTGTATAGAGATAATTAAACTAAGTCTGTTCTTTTTCAAAGAAGATAAGCATATGATGAAAACAGAACTTTAAGATGCTAAGTCTCAGGGGATGTCCTGGAGTTGGGAGACATTAGAATCTGGGAAACCTATTGGATGGGTGTAGTGCTATTCTGGCACATTAAGAGATGACAGTCTAATATTGGGTGCTATTGGGAAGATGAAAGGGTATAGATAGATTTAAAAACATCTCTTTAAAAAATAAGCAAAATTTAGTGAGAAGTTGGATTGAGGAAGAGAGAGAGGAACATCATAAAACTTTGGGCAAAATTCAAGAGTAGATTATTTACCAAAGTCTCTAAAACTACTTCATCCTGAGCTACCTTTCCTTTCATGCTTGTCTCCCTGCCTTTTAGGACTCATTTCAAAGCTGCAACTACTAAAGCTCCATAATCTCTTATCTGTAATTTCAAGATCCAGTAAGATCTCCAAATTAAATTTTTCAAATACTCATTTAATGACAAAATCTAGATGAACTGACAAGAGGATATTCCTAAGTATTCATCTACTTAGAATATTCACATAGCTGATTACAGAAATAGTTATATGTTTGATTAAGGATTGTGGCTCACATGCAACTGGGTACATGTTATATATGATATATGCACCCTGTCGCCTTGCTAAAAACTAAAACAAATTTTACCTTTCAAAATATATTTGGCCTTAAGGTTTTCAGATAAGGGATTGTGGCCTTGTGGAATATTTCTTAGATTTCTTCATCCCCAGTACAAAGGAATAGACATGTAGTGAATGGAGGTAAATATACATATATATTTTTTACATATGTGTGTGTATATATGTGTGTGTACATATATATGTACATATATATGTACATGTGTATATGTACATATATATGTACATGTGTATATGTACATATATATGTACATGTGTATATGTACATATATACACCTATATAGTATGTATATACACACAACATATATACACACTATATGTAGGCATATATATGTACACATACATACACACACACATACACATATATATAGAGAGAGAGAGAGAAATTGAAAAACTCAGTTATAATCCCTGGTCTAAGGTGCCCAACTCACATTCTCACACACTACCAAAAGACCTCCTTCTCCTCTCTCATTTTTGAGAGTGAAGACTGTCAAATTTCTTTCTCCCTCATCCCCTACCCTTCTCTAGCTCAATTATCCTCATCTGTCAATCAAATGCTGTTTAGGTGCATGTGTGTAACTTAAACCGCAGGGAAGTTTCAGACTGGATGTGTGCCAGCTCAGTGCCATCCCCAGGCCATACACAGAAATGGTGACATCTCTATCTTAGATGGGTTGCATAAGACTCAGATGATAGTGGGATCCTTGGCAGAAAAGAATGTCACAGAGGAGGGTACTGACAAGTGCTTGGAAATACTTGGGTCAATGTTACCAGACTCCTCTTCTCTCTTAGCTTACAGCCTGGATGCCTGTCACCAAATCCCTTTGAGCAGTGACCTGAGCCACTTGGTGGCAGAGGTACGAGCTCTGAGAGGGCAGCTGGAGCAGAGCATTCAGGGGAACAATTGTCTGCGACTACAGCTGCAACAGCAGCTGGATAGCAGTGCTGACAAAGCCAGCCTCAGCCCCTCCTCCATTAACCAGAACTTCCCAGCCAGCGCTGACCCTGGAAACAAGCAGCTGCTCCTCCAAGGTAGGAAGGAAAAGGGACTTAGAAAGCCCTCGGCCAGTGGGGAGATCACCAGGATGTCTGTGGCAGAAGGTACAATCTGCCTGGTCCATGCTCCTTGGGGTCAGGTTGAAATCAGAGATGTTCTTGTTTAGCAGCCTGAGTGAAGCATGGGATTTAGGTCAGACCAGGCTCCAGATTCTGAGTTTACCGCTTTACAGGTTGTTTGATTTGGACAGGGTGTTTAAAGTCTCAGAGGTTTAAGCCTTAGTTTCCTCATATTTAAGATGAGGATAATAATAATATATACCTTATATGATTTTGAGCATTAAATGAAATCATTTACAAGTGATTGGCAACTAAGAACTGCTCAGTAATTAGCAGCTGTATATGTTCATATCGTTTTCTTGGATTTGCTTAGTGCTTTAGTATTAGCCAAGTGTTTTCACATATACAATTTCACCTGCAGTAAAGCAGGTTTTGCTATCTCTGTATTTCACATAAGAAAACTTAGGTCTTGAGATATTAACAGACAAGCGAGGGTTTAGAGAAGTTGTAGACAAAGCCAGGATCAGAACCAGGTGTTGTGATTTGCAGTCTGTGTTCCTTCCAGCTCATTGTGCCCTGTCTCTGTATTGCCCACCTCCCCAGATTCTCTAGTCCCCCTTTCCCTCATGGGTAGGGAACTCAGTGTGTGGCAAAATGTTCCTGCCCCTAAGGAAACAGAGGTCTGGGGAAGTCCTGGATGGTGGGTGATTTATTTCGGGTGGCCATCATTTGCTTTCTCTACCCTACCCCTTGCCTGCCTTTTCAGATAGGCGTGTTTGACCAGGTCCCCTGTCTCTTCTCAACATCCCCCATCAATCTCACTTCTCCCAGTTTTCATTGAAATGTCAATGGTGTCCCCCAGTCTCTTTTTTTTTTTTTTTTGAGACGGAGTCTTGCTCTGTCGCCCGGGCTGGAGTACAGAGGCCGGATCTCAGCTCACTGCAAGCTCCGCCTCCCAGGTTTACACCATTCTCCTGCCTCAGCCTCCCGTGTAGCTGGGACTACAGGCGCCTGCCACCTCGCCCAGCTAGTTTTTTGTATTTTTTAGTAGAGACAGGGTTTCACCGTGTTAGCCAGGATGGTCTCGATCTCCTGACCTCGTGATCCGCCCGTCTCGGCCTCCCAAAGTGCTGGGATTACAGGCTTGAGCCACCGCGCCCGGCCCCGCCTAGTCTCTTAAATCTTTCAATTTCTGCTTCCTCTGTCCTTTTTTCCTTTTAATACACCATTTAGTACACCATCTCCACTCACCTCCATGGCCACACCTTCAATTTCATTCAAATCAGGAGCCACTTCTTTTCAGTTTCTCTAAAGCTGAGCTTTCAAACTCTCCTGCCAACTATTTCTGGGTCATGTTAATCTTTATGTTTCTCTGGTTCTTGTAGATGCTCATGTATCTGACAGTAACCTTATTTGTCAAATGAAGGTGACAATAACATGATTATGCTGTTTTGGCAATTCCAAAAAAAAAAAACACACGTAGGCCGCCAAGCAAACCGCCTGGCCGCCAGGAACTTCTCAGCTAACGTTAGGTGGACGCCTTGCCCTCCTCTGGGCTGCCCTGATGGTTGTGGTGTTCAGTTATGTCTCCAACTCTTCCTTCTAACCAGGCCTTCCCCTTTCACCAGCTTCCCACACAGCAGCCAAGACTCAGCCCCACTGGCGCAGTCCCTGTCCCTCATTCTCCAGCACCCCCGAGGCCTGAGCTGCAAAGCAGGCACTGGGCCACACCTGCCTGAGCAGGACCTTTTCTACCTTCTTTGTGATATTTTCCAATTCCTCTACCATAGGGTTGCTTTTTAGTCTCCAGCAAGACAACGTTAACCCACCAAGCCTTCTGTCTCTGTTCTTCTCATACAAGTCAATTTTTTTTCAGTATTAGCTCATCAGAATGATGACTAGAATGTTGAGTTTAGTCCTCCATGAATCCATTCATTCCTTGGTTCCTTGATTCTACATTTTAATATGTACTATGTATATTTATACATATTACATTTAGTTACAGGGCATCGTATTAGATACCACACACAAATTATACTCAAGACTCAGTTTATAAAAATACACCTAATAATTTTTGAAACTAGAGGTTTCTTTCTCATGGAACACCCCTCAGTCAAAGGAATATCTTTTTGTTCTGAAGAATGGAAACATTCTGAACTCAGTGACTCACTGGCTTTTGCTTTTGCTTGTGGGGTATCGATAATTCTGTAAGAGGAGAGTCCTGCCACCTTACGCCTCAGTGGGGACGGCTAGGTGTGCATGTGCTTCATGTGCTGTATGTTCCAGGGCTCCTGAAAACTGTGGTTGCCTTTACCCCCTAGATTCAGCTGTGTCCCCTCCAGTCCGGGATGTTGCGATGAATTCCCCAGCTCTGGTCCTCCCCAGCTCTGCTTCCTTGACTCCTGGCTCAGAAACGGCCATAATCCACAGAACAAATGGTAAATATGGCAACTAAAGGGCCCAGGGACTGATGATGGAAAGTGATTAATGCAAATAATCTTTTGTTGTCTCTAAACATATTATGTGTATTTAGAGAGTTTTCTCTGCATGCCCTGAGGCCTTTAGCCCTACTCACTGCACCTTCTGTGGCTGCCTTTCTTGCCATTGTTCATCCTCCTGTAGTTTTCCTACTGCTGTTTATGCTTCATTGCACCATAATCTCTCCATTCTTGAAAATGCTCTCTGTATCCAGCTTAATTTTCTTGTCTGTGTCTTCTCTACCCAGAAACTTATTATTTATTATGATTTGTCCTATTTCATTTGCCAATAAGAAAAAATTGTCCCCTGGCAAATTTATCATTAAGAGATAATGTAAGAAAGATTATAAAAATATAGAAGCCAGAAGATCTCTGTGGACTTTGCCCCACCCTTGTACATTCCAAGGCTTCCTTTCTTGTTCCCAGCCTCTTCCTTTTCTTGTCCTCTACCTCTTTTGAGTTGGAGCAAACCTAGGATATCATTATGAATAACAGAAGATTCTGTTGTGTTATTTTCTTTTCCAGGCTTGGGTTTGGATACTTCTCCAGTAATGAAGACCCCTCCCAAGCTGGAGGGTGATGCTACTGATGGCTCCTTTGCCAATAAGCATGGCCGCCATGTCATTGGCCACATTGATGACTACAGTGCCCTACGACAGCAGATTGCGGAGGGCAAGCTGCTGGTCAAAAAGATAGTGTCTCTTGTGAGGTCAGCGTGCAGCTTCCCTGGCCTTGAAGCCCAAGGCACAGAGGTAATCATACCTGTAGCTTTAGGTGCACTCTTTCCTTGTGCCCTTTCTTCCTTTGATGTTAACTCCGTCTCCCACCATTTTTGTTTTTTGTTTTTTAATTCATGCTTTGCATCTCTCAACAGCTGAGGCTTCCTCTTCCATGTATAGCAGCCAGGCCCTGTCTTCTCTGTCTCCTATTTTCACTGTCAGTTCTGCTCTGTTCAGATGTAGCTGACTGGATATTTCCCCTCAGCCCCATGGAAACACATGGCATTGCCTAGCAGCCTTTGATAGCTTTTTTTTTTTCCTCTTTTCTTGTTTTTATTATTATACCTTAAGTTCTAGGGTACATATGCACAACGTGCAGGTTTGTTACATATGTATACATGTGCCATGTTGGTGTGCTGCACCCATTAACTCGTCATTTACATTAGGTATATCTCCTAATGTTATCCCTCTCCCCTTCCCCCTCCCCACAATAGGACCTGGTGTGATGTTCCCCTTCCTGTGTCCAAGTGATCTCATTGTTCAATTCCCACCTATGAGTGAGAACATGCGGTGTTTGATTTTCTGTTCCTGTGATAGTTTGCTGAGAATGATGGTTTCCAGCTGCATCCACGTCCCTACAAAGGACATGAACTCATCCTTTTTTATGGCTACGTAGTATTCCATGGTGTATATGTGCCACATTTTCTTAATCCAGTCTGTCACTGATGGACATTTGGGTTGATTCCAAGTCTTTGCTATTGTGAATAGTGCTGCAATAAACATACGTGTGCATGTGTCTTTATAGCAGCATGATTTATAATCCTTTGGGTATATACCCAGTAATGGGATGGCTGGGTCAAATGGTATTTCTAGTTCTAGATCCTTGAGGAATCGCCACACTGTTTTCCACAATGGTTGAACTAGTTTACAGCCCCACCAACAGTGTAAAAGTGTTCCTATTTCTCCACATCCTCTCCAGCACCTGTTGTTTCCTGATTTTTTAATGATTGCCATTCTAACTGGTGTGAGATGGTATCTCATTGTGGTTTTGATTTGCATTTCTCTGATGGCGAGTGATAATGAGCATTTTTTCATGTGTCTGTTGGCTGTATGAATGTCTTCTTTTGAGAAGTGTCTGTTCATATCCTTTGCCCACTTTTTGATGGGGTTGTTTGTTTTTTTCTTATAAATTTGTTTGAGTTCTTTGTAGGTTCTGGATATTAGCCCTTTGTCAGATGAGTAGATTGCAAAAATTTTCTCCCATTCTCTAGGTGGCCTGTTCACTCTGATGGTGGTTTCCTTTGCTGTGCAGAAGCTCTTTAGTTTAATTAGATCCCATTTGTCAATTTTGGCTTTTGTTGCCATTGCTTTATGCAGGCACATGACCATCTGTGGGCAGAGTCGACGCAATGGGATGGACAGAACCTGAAGGATTTGCAGGTGTATGGCCCCCACATGTGGAAGGGGCGAGAAGACTGGCAGCCATGGCATTTCCTTGTGCAGAGTGCATAGTGGGAGGGAAGGCAGTCAGCAAAGCTTCTGAGAGCGCCTTGCCAGTGAGAAAGACCAGGCACCAGTGGCTGTGCTGTCTGAGCTGCTGGAGACCCATGGATGCATAGGGACAGCCCTGCCTCCATGGAGCCTCCACTCTAGTGGCGAAGACACATACTGAAGTAGATCAGCACAGCACAGGGCTACAGGCACAGCATGAGAAGCCATCCTCTGTGCTGTGAGGCCGCCAATGCAAACGTGGTCATTTATCTCAGGCAAGGAAGGTAACAGGTTCATAGAGGACATAGCAAGGGGGATGAGTTTTGAAAGCCTTGTAGGTTCTGCAGGTGGAGGGAGGCACACCTGGTAAAGGGAGCAGCACCTTAGTTCTGAGAACTGCAAATGGTTGTGCAAGGGCTTCACAGTTCAAGCAGGCCCATGTGCTGTGCCTCACTCACAAAGGAAGCTGGAGCCCATGCGGGGGAAGAAAGTAATCTCTCCGCTCCTGTGGTGTTACCTTTCCCCAGGTGCTAGGCAGCAAAAGCATTCATGAGCTTCGGAGCAGCACCAGTGCCCTGCACCATGCCCTGGAGGAGTCGGCTTCCCTCCTCACCGTGTTCTGGAGAGCGGCCCTGCCAAGCACCCGCATCCCTGTGCTGCCTGGCAAAGTGGTAATATGCCAGTGTCCTTTCTTGGTTCAAACCCAGTTCTCCTGCCCTCCAATACTGTTCTGTCTCCTCAATGTCACAGCTTTTGCAGAAAATTGGGAGCCACATACTGAATTGGGATAGACAGGACCTTAGAGGAATGTCCCTGGAGGGACATCTCTGACCCATGGTGGCTGCTTTCATTGCAGCTCTGAATACATCCCACTCCCTGCCAGCCCCCTGGCCCCTGGTAAGAAATCAAAGAAGAAAGGGAAGGGGTGTGGAGAAGGTGGAGACATCATAACCCTAGCAGTCTATAAATGTTCAGTTTCTTTACCTCTCTGAAGTTTGGCTGAGCTGAAATTCAGTTAAAGCTTCAGCACCCATCTCCCACCCCTCAGGTCCCATGGTCACATGATCACAGAATGCCCCCATGAGACTGAGCCTTTTTAGCCACTGTCTGGAATCCCAGCATATCACTTCAGCTGGCATCTCTGGACCGGGCCTGGGGAAAGTCAGCCACCCCTCAGGATCTGCTCAGAGCTCAGGCTAACTCTGATTGGCAGACCCTTGAGGAGACAGGTTTCAGGATCCCCTCCCCAGGGATTCTAGCTCCAGATCAATGTCACCAATACCTTTTGGATCCAACTATGCTAATTCCAGGGAGAGGGTGTTTTGCCATTTTCATGTTGGCACAAATATTTACAAACTTGCAAACTTTCCTGAGTCCAGATCTCTCCCCCCAACATAACGTTTCTGAACTCTCAATCTTGCCTGTGAAGGGAGAGTGACAGAACTGATATCAGGACTAAAGCAAGGTACTCTTCAGAGTTGGGAGTTTTATTCCAGCCTGAGGTGAGATTCTCTTAAGCTACAGGTGTGTGGGCCTGTGCTAGTCTACATGGGCAATTCCAGAGTCTCAATATTCCTACCTAATGGCCTCATCTTAAACTGTCCTCAGCTGGAGGTATCTGAGGCTGTGAAGGAGGAAATCCAGTTCAGGAGAGTGGAGAAGATTGTAGAATCCTTCTTTGAATTGGAAAGAGCCACAAAGCACAGGGTGCTTTAGGACTTCTGCCTGTTCAGTAAGAGTCTGTTCCTGTTATCCAGGGAGAATCAACAGAAAGGGAACTTCTGGAACTGAGAACCAAAGTATCCAAACAGGAGCGGCTCCTTCAGAGCACAGCTGAGCGTCTGAAGACCGCGAACCAGCAGAAGGAGAGCATGGAGCAGTTCATCGTCAGCCAGCGTAGGTTCCCTGAGAGGGAATGGGGGAAGAAACGGGCAGTCTTCCTGATGCCCCACTTGTGCTGCAGAGGAGCAGTGACCGGGGGTCTTGGAGATGTTGGGAGTGGAGACTGATTTGATGTCCCTAAACCTCCTGTGCCACGAGCAATTGTGGATGCAGAGGGAGGGGAGGACAGGGGGTGGATAGAAAGAGACTCCAAGCTGAATGGCCAGAAAGAAATAAATGCTTTAGAATTCTCATGCTAAGCAAGTAGGGTTAATTTCTGCTGGTGATTTCCACTCTGTGGTGCTCTTTTGTTGTTTCAGTAACCAGAACACACGATGTTTTAAAGAAGGCAAGGACTAACTTAGAGGTAAGGAAACTACTGCACCAATCAGAGGCACCAAGCCTGTCTCCAACCCATCACCATCCATTAGCAGATCTTGTAGGTGACCCTTGGCCTGCTTTGGCCTTCCAGGAGAAGATTTGGGTCCACTTGCAACATCACAGGTCCTCAGTGAGCGTCCTGCTAGTTTCTGTTCCCATCACCCTCCCACTCCGTCAGCTCCTGCCCCTATATCTTGGTTCACTCTCACATTGTCATCCTCTCTCCTTTTTACTCCAGTTTTTCTTCTTTGATGCCAAGTCAGGAGACTGGAGAAATGCAATTCAGCTGACTCTTGAAGTCATTAGACATTCGGGAGTCTGCCTCGGAATGAGCTTTTGGTAGAGGGATCTTGAGGCCAGTTATGTGTTCTACTCTTCATGAAAAAGTAAAAGGAATTTTCACCCTAGTGAACTGATTTCACTGCACACTCCTGGGTTAAGAACAGCAATTTGATTTTGCTGTATCTTTAAGCAACATGACAAAAGAGATTTGTTGGGTCTCATTCGTCTAAAAGAGAATTTGTTAGTGAATAACAACTGAACCTTCAGGGGAAAAATGTTACAAATACCAGACATTATCTATGTTTACTTAAAACACTTAATTGTTAGTCATTCCCTAGGAAGTGCTTTGAAGAAAAACTTGAGGTATATGAAATGGTTTAAAAATCAGAAACTAAACCTGGACTTCAAAGCTTTGCCATAAGCAATTGAGCATATTCCTAGAAATGTTTCTAAACTGTAACCTGAGAGAATGTTGATCTCCACAGTGTGAAAATGGCTTGGGCCAGTTTAACTTGCTCTTTTTTTTTTTTTTTTAATTTTTTCACTAATTCCCTTTTGTTTTTCTCTGATAATTCTTCTCTTTCCTGAGCCTCTTTAGAGCAACACTTACAGGATTGCCTCTGTAAAGCCTTATTCCTGTCCCAGAAAAGGTAACCCAAAAAGTCTCTAGTATCCACTAAAAGGTAACCCAAAAGTCTCTAGTATCCACTGGCTTTCTCCAGTGTGGAAGCTTTCCCCTCCACCTCCCATAGATCACTGGAGAGGACCCGAGGCCTCGGTTCTAATCCCTGGCTTATCACTAACTGGCGTGTGGCTTCGGCTTGTCCCTTAGTCTCTGTGAGACTGCTGCACCCTCATCTGTCAAAGATGGAACTGGACTTAGTTGAGCTTTGAGGTCCTTGTGGACTTGGCCCCTCCACACCCTCATTATGGCGACTGGACATAAACTTAAGAGAGGACTTCTCCACAGAATCTCCTCTTCTTCCTACAACAGGCTGTTTCTGTATGTGCATGTTTCATGCTAAGCACGTCTTTCTTGGGTGGAGATGGCAAAGGCCTCTTTCTGCTGAGACAAAGTGATTTGGAGAGTCACCTGGCCCCTAAAGAGGCAGTGGTAGGATCCAGCCACCCAGTGTGCAGTGAATTGGAGCAGGGATCTCAGCACACAGGGAGGTGGGGACGCTCCCCCTAACCTTGGGCACCTGTTGCTTCTCCAGAGTGAAGTGCATGCTCTTAGCTCATTCTCTTAACTGGCTCTCATCGTTCTCATGACTTTGGTCACCCCGTAGCTCTCACTGCAGCTTCAGGTAGCCATCAGTAGGGCCTGGCAATATACACTGATTTGGATTGTTTTATTTTTGTCTGCAGGTGAAATCCCTAAGGGCTCTGCCGTGTACTCCAGTCTTGTGACCCTTGCCTTCCAGGCACCATGCAAGAAGCGCAGACACCAGAAGTCCTTAAAACAGCAGGAAAGGTGGGCCTGTCCCCCTTTTGCGCAGCTACCTATCTGCTGAGGAGCATCTGGGCCTCGTTCCTCCAAATCCACTGGAGGGTCCAGAAGAGGCAGTCAGAGATATATCCTGGTGGAGCTGGGAGAAAGCCAGAAAGCCTTTCTGAGAGCTATGGAATACCGTTAGCCAAGGTCCACTTGGCCCAGCACTAGGCAGAAGATGCGTAGTTTGCATAGAAGGTTTCGTGGTACTGCTTCTCAACAGCCCCAGCCACTTGGGAACTAGCAACAGCACATTTCTTGCCTCATCGGCTGTCCTAAGACGGAAAGCTCAGTGGATATAGGACCCTGAGTCCGATGAATGGGGCACGTGGTCCCAATGCTGGAGCTCCTCTGGCAGGTTCTAAAAGCACACTACTGAGCAGCGGTGCCCTGCCGGACACTGCTGGCAGCGCTCAGTGAGCACTACTCACAGATCCACACCTGACCCTGCTGGGTCGAGTCAGGCTGGGCTTTGGTCTGCACTGCAGCACCTGCGTTCTTTGAGTTCACATCATGAATGTGGTGACTTCCCAGATACCATCTCAGGCTTAACCTAGCACATCCGATTTCTTTTCTTCTATGATATCCATATTGGACTGACCTCACTTCAAATATGCTGTCCCATTTTGTCATCCTATCTTACCTCGGGGAAATTGGGGACTGATGGCCAGACCAATTCTGTTTAAATTCTTGCATAGAGCAAACCTGTGCTCATTTTTAAGTGGCATGGGAGAGGCCCCCAGCCATAGTAAAGCCTAGTCTGTGTCTTCACAGTGCTGGTAGAATGTGTTGTGTGTATAAATGTATGATATAGATTTATATATGTTGCTATCGCCATATATTGAAGGCCAGCATAACCGGTGGACAGGGTGGGTGACAGAAAATGAAAGTCTTTTTGGTGATTATTAAAGCAAAATGTGTATAAAGAAATAAATAGTTTTTCTTTCGCTGCTTTGTTTCCTATTTCTGCCCCAATCCCTTGACAGTATAAATAACTGGAAAGGGAAAATGGGAAAGACAAACTGTGTTGAAGAAGTGCACAGTCTAACGCCCAAACTCTAACTTTAAAAGATTAAAGTTTTCCTTCCTTGTCATTTTGTAAGAATCCCCAGTCTGAAAATATGAAAGAATGGTTCTTAAACTTGATGTGCCTTAGAAGCAGCTGTGGAGATTACACGAGCTACCTGCTGGTCTCCAATCCCAGGAGATTTAGTTGGTGTGAGCCCTAGAATCTGCATTTTTTAATATAAGCACCCCAGGTGATTTCATTACATGTGGGCTGCAGACCACAGTTTAAAAAAACAGTGTTCTATAACATTGAATCAAAACTAAAACTAAGTTTAAGAACCTTGAATCAAAAAGCATGTCATTCCATAAACATGGATATAAAAATTTTAAAATATTCCTTGGGAAACATTCTTAGCTACATGTTTTTGATCCCCAAGATAAAATAAAGCTATCACTTCACAATTATTTACTAGAAACATTTAAAAAATAAAAACAGGTATAAGGTGGAGAAAGATGGTAGAATAGAATTCTCCAGCAATGGTCTCCCTGAAGGAACATCAAATTGAACAACTGTCTATGCAAGAAAACACTTTCACAAGAGCTAACCAAGTGAGAGATCACAGCACCTGCTTTTAACATGATAACAAGGAAAGATGATTGAAGAAGGGAGGAAGGACAGTCTTGCATTGCCTATGACACCTCTCCCCCAGCCACAGGAAATACATCTCCGAGAATCTAATGGGTTAGGGACAAGGGGGAAAGTGTGGGACTTTATATTGAAACTTAGTACCAGTCTTCCCATAGTGACACACGGCACTGGACAGAACCCCACAGCACTTGATTCCAGGCTGGTGCTCACAAAAGAAGCATTTAGACCCACCCTGGGCCACAAGGGAATCAGCTGCCCCCCGCAGGAAGAACCCACCAAGGTTCTGGCCGGCTTTATTACTGGAAATTTACTGGGCTTCAAATGAATTTCAGTGGCAGGCAGGCTGTAGTCACCGCAGTCCTTGGGCAAGCCCTGATGCTGCATAGGTCTGGAAGACCCTGGACTTGAGGTATGAGCCAGTATGACGACAGCAGCTGCAGCAGCTAGGGGAATGCCTGTATCACCCCTCCCCACACTCCAGGCAGTGCAGCCTGAAGACAGATTCCTTTTGCTTGGGGGAAAGAAAGGGAAGTAAGCTAGGGGCTTTACCTGGGAATGCAGAGAATAATCCCTGATCTCCCCCAAGTCCACAGGGCTGGGGACCTAGGAATCTGTAAGAATTGCAGTGTACCTGGGCCTAGGGTGCCCTGTAGTACAAACATGGCTGCAGTGATCTCTGGCTTAGGGAACCCGTCAGCCCACTTTGAATTCCTAGAAGGTCCTCTGAAGGGCAGGTACAAACAAAATCTGACTGCAAAGGCTGGAATAAATACCTTATCCTTCAATGCCGAGATATTGACAAACATCGAATAACATTGAAGTCAATATGACCTCAACAAATGGACCAAGTAAGGCACCCAGTGACCAGCCCTGGAGAGATGGAGATGTGTAACCTCTCAAGGAATTCAGAATAGCTATTTTGATAAAGCTCAATGAACTTCAAGAAAACACAGAGAAACAATTCAGAAATATATCAGAAATTTAACAAGATTACTGAAGTAAGAGAAAAAAATCAAATCCTGGAGCTGGAAAATGCATTAGTGGGTCTCAGTAGAATTGATCAAGCATAATAAGTATGCAAACAAGCTATTTGAAAATACAGTCAGAGGAGAAAAAAGAAAAGAAGAATGAGAAGGAACACAGAATGCTTAAGAGATCTAGAAGAGGGCCTCAAAAGAGAATATCAAAGATTCATTGGCTCAAAGAGGGGGTTGAGGAAGAGCAAAGAGTAGAATGCTTATTCAAAGAAATACATTTTTTTTTTTTTTTTAGTACTTTAAGTTCTAGGATATATGTGTATAACCTGCAATTTTGTTAGACAGGTATACATGTGCCATGTTTTCCTGGACCCATCAACTCATCACTTACGTTAGATATTTCTCCTAACGCTATCCCTCCCTCAGCCCCCAGCCCCACAACAGGCCCTGGTGTGTAATGTTCCCCTCCCTGTGTCCATGTGTTCTCATTGGTCAACTCTCACTTAAGAGTGAGAACATACGGAGTTTGGTTTTCTGTCCTTGTGATATTTTGCTGAGAATCATGGTTTCTAGCTTTATCCATGTCACTGCAAAGGACATGAACTCATCCTTTTTTATGACTGCATAGTATTCCTTGGTGTATATGTGCCACATTTTCTTTAGTCTATTATTGATGGACATTTGGGTTAGTTCCAAGTCTTTGCTATTGTGAATAGTGCTCCAATAAACATATGTGTGCATGTGTCTTTATAGTAGCATGATTTATAATCCTTTGGGCATATACCCAGTAATGGGATGGCTGGGTCAAATGGTATTTCTAGTTCTGGATCCTTGAGGAATCGCCACACTGTCTTCCACAATGGTTGAACTCATTTATTCTCTCATCAACAGTGTAAAAGTGTTCCTATTTCTCCACATCCTCTCCAGCATCTGTTGTTTCCTGACTTTTTAATGATCGTCATTCTAACTGGCATGAGTGGTATCTCATTGTGGTTTTGATTTGCATTTCTCTGATGACCAGTGATGATGAGCATGTTTTCATATGTCTGTTACCTGCATAAATGTCTTCTTTTGAGAAGTGTCTGTTCATATTCTTTGCCTACTTTTTGATGGGGTTGTTTTTTCTTGTAAATTTGTTGAAGTTCTTTGTGATTCTGGATATTAGCCCTTTGTCAGATGGACAGATTGCAAAAATTTTTCCCATTTTATAGGTTGCCTGCTCACTCTGGTGATAGTTTCTTTTGCTGTGCAGAAGCTCTTTAGTTTAATTAGATCCCATTTGTGTATTTTGGCTTTTGTTGCTGTTGCTTTTGGTGTTTTAGTCATGAAGTCTTTGCCCATGCCTATGTCTTGAATGGTATTGCCTAGGTTTTTTTCCAAGGTTTTTATGGTGTTATGTCTTACATTTAAGTCTTTAATCCATCTTGAGTTAATTTTTGTGTAAGGTGTAAGGAATGGATCCACTTTCAGCTGTCTACATATGGTGAGCCAGTTTTCCCAGGACCATTTATTAAATAGAGAATGCTTTCCCCATTGCTTCTTTTTGTCAGGTTTGTCAAAGATCAGATGGTTGTAGATGTGTGGTGTTATTTCTGAGGCCTCTGTTCTGTTCCATTGGTCTATATCTCTCTTTTGGTATCAGTACCATGCTGTTTTGGTATGAGTACCATGCTGTTAAGGTTACTGTAGCCCTCTAGTATAGTTTGAAGTCAGGTAGCATGATGCCTCCAGCTTTTTTTCTTTTGTTTAGGATTGTCTTGGTTATGCAGGATCTTTTTTGGTTCCATATGAAGTTTAAAGTAGTTTTTCCAATTATGTGAAGAAAGTCAGTGGTAACTTGATGGGGATACCGTTGAATCTATAAATTACCTTGGGTAGTATGGCCATTTTCACGATATTGATTCTTCTTATCCATGAGCATGGAATGTTCTTCCATTTGTTTGTGTCCTCTTTTATTTCATTGAGCGGTGGTTTGTAGTTCTCCTTGAAGAGGTCCTTCATATCCTTTGTAAGTTGGATTCCTAGATATTTAATTCTCTTTGTAGTAATTGTGAATGGGAGTTCACTCATGATTTGGCTGTCTGTTTGTCTGTTCTTGGTGTATAGGAATGCTTGTAATTTTTTGCACATTAATTTTGTATCCTGAGGTTTTGCTGAAGTTGCTTATCAGCTTAAGGAGATCTTGGGCTGAGACAACGGGTTTTCTAAATATACAATCATGTCATCTGCAAACAGGGACAATTTGACTTCCTCATTTCCTAATTGAATACCCTTTATTTCTTTCTCTTGCCTGATTGCCCTGGCCAGAACTTCCAACACTATATTGAATAGGAGTGGTGAGAGAGGGCATCACTGTCTTGTGCCAGTTTTCAGAGGGAATGCTTCCAGGTTTTGCCCATTCAGTATGATATTGGCTGTGGGTTTGTCATAAATAGCACTTATTATTTTGAGATACATTCAATCAATACCTAGTTTATTGAGAGTTTTTAGCATGAAAGGCTGTTGAATTTTGTCGAAGGCCTTTTCTGCATGTATTGAGATAATCATGTGGTTTTTGTCATTGGTTCTGTTTATGTGATGGATTACATTTATTGATTTGTGTATGTTGAACCAGCCTTGCATCCCAGGGATGAAGCCAACTTGATCATGGTGGATAAGCTTTTTTATGTGCTGCTGGATTTGGTTTGCCAGTATTTTATTGAGGATTTTTGCATCGATGTTCGTCAGGGATATTGGCCTAAAATTATCTTTTTTTGTTTTGTCTCTGCCAGGCTTTGGTATCAGGATGATGCTGGCATCTTAAAATGAGTTAGGGAAGATTCCCTCTTTTTCTCTTGACTGGAATAGTTTCAGAAGGAATGGTACCAGCTCCTCTTTGTACCTCTGGTAGAATTTGGCTGTGAATCTGTCTGGTCCTGGAATTATTTTGGTTGGTAGGCTATTAATTATTGCCTCAATTTCAGGACCTGTTATTGGTCTATTCCCAGATTTGAGTTCTTCCTGGTTTAGTCTTGGGAGGCTGTATGTATCCAGGAATTTATCCATTTCTTCTAGATTTTCTAGTTTATTTGCATAGAGGTGTTATAGTATTCTCTGATGGTAGTTTGTATTTCTGTGGGATTGGTAGTGATGTCCCCTTTTTCATTTTTTTATTGCATCTATTTGATTCTTCTCTCTTTTCCTCTTTATGAGTCTTGCTAGCGGTCTATTTTGTTGATTTTTTTCAAAAACTGAGCTCCTGGGGGTTCATTGATTTTTTTAAAGGGGTTTTTGTATCTCTATCTCCTTCAGTTCTGCTCTGGTCTTCATTACTTCTTGTCTTCTGATAGCTTTTGAATTTGTTTCCTCTTGCTTCTCTAGTTCTTTTCATTGTGATGTTAGGGTGTCCATTTTAGATCATTCCTGCTTTCTCTTGTGGGCATTTAGTGCTATAAATTTCCCTCTACACACTGCTTTAAATGTGTCCCAGAGATTCTGGTATGTTGTGTCTTTGTTCTCATTGGTTCTAAAGAACATCTTTATTTCTGCCTTCATTTCATTATTTACCCAGTAGTCATTCAGGAGCAGGTTAATTCCATGTAGTTGTGTGGTTTTGAGTGAGTTTCTTAATCCTGAGTTCTAATTTAATTGCACTGTAGTCTGAGAGACAGTTTGTTGTGATTTCTGTTCTTTTACATTTGCTGAGGAGTGTTTTACTTCCAAATATGTGGTCAATTTTGGAATAAGTGTGACATGGTGTTGAGAAGAGTGTATATTCTGTCGATTTGGGGTAGAGAGTTCTGTAGATGTCTATTAGGTTGGCTTGGTGCAAAGCTGAGTTCAAGTCCTGAATATCCTTGTTAATTTTCTGTCTTATTGATCTAATATTGACAGTGGGGTATTGAAATCTCCCATTATTATTGTGTGGGAGTCTACATCTCTTTTTAAGTCTCTAAGAACTTGCTTTATGAATCTGGATGCTCCTGTATTAGGTGCATATATATTTAGGATAGTTAGCTCTTCTTGTTGAATTGATCCCTTTACCATTATGTAATGGCCTTGTCTCTTTTGATCTTTGTTGGTTTAAAGTCTATTTTATCAGAGACCAGAATTGCAACCCCTGCCTTTTTTTTTTTTTTTTTTTTTTTTTTTT
>NC_045434.1:100783042-100790921 GCF_002776525.5 Piliocolobus tephrosceles | reverse complement strand
TGTTTTCCATTTGCTTGGTAGATCTTCCTCCATCCCTTTATTTTGAGCCTATGTGTGTCTCTGCACATGAGATAGGTCTCCTGAATACAGCACACTGCTGGGTCTTGACTCTTTATCCAGTTTGCCAGTCTGTGTTTTTTAATTGGGGCATTTATCCCATTTACATTTCAGGTTAATATTGTTATGTGTGAATTTGATCCTGTCATTGTGATACTAGCTAGTTATTTCAACCGTTAATTGATGCAGTTTCTTCTTAGTATAGATGGTCTTTACAATTTGGCATGTTTTTGCAGTGGCTGGTACTGGTTGTTCCTTTCCATGTTTAGTGCTTCCTTCAGGAGCTCTTGTAAGGCAGGCCTGACGGTGGCAAAATCTCTGAGCATTTGCTTGTCTGTAAAGGATTTTATTTCTCCTTCACTTATGAAGCTTCGTTTGGCTGGATATGAAATTCTGGGTTGAAAATTCTTTTCTTTAAGAATGTTGAATATTGGTCGCCACTCTCTTCTGGCTTGTAGGGTTTCTGCCGAGAGATCCGCTGTTAGTCTGAAAGGCTTCCCTTTGTGGGTAACCCGAACTTTCTCTCTGGCTGCCCTTAACATTTTTTCCTTCATTTCAACCTTTGTGAATCTGACAATTATGTGTCTTGGGGTTGCTCTTCTCAATGAATATCTTTGTGGTGTTCTCTGTACTTCCTGAATTTGAGTGTTGGCCTGCCTTGCTAGGTTGGGGAAGTTCTCCTGGATAATATCCTGAAGAGTGTTTTCCAACTTGGCTCCATTCTCCCTGTCACTTTCAGGTACACCAACCAAATGTAGATTTGGTCTTTTCCCATAGTCACATATTTGTTGGAGGCTTTGCTCATTTCTTTTCACTCTTTTTTCTCTAATCTTGTCTTCTTGCTTTATTTCATTACTTTGATCTTCAATCACTGATACCCTTTATTCTGCTTGATTGAATCAGCTATTGAAGCCTGTGTATGCTTCACGAAGTTCTCATACTGTGGTTTTCAGCTCCTTTAGGTCATTTAAGCTCTTCTCGACACTGTTTATTCTGGTTAGCCATTCATCTAACCTTTTCCCAAGGTTTTCAGCTTCCTTGCGATGGGTTAGATCATGCTCCTTTAGCCCAGAGAAGTTTGTTATTACCGACCTTTTGAAGCCTACTTCTGTCACCTCATCAAAGTAGTTCTCCATCCAGTTTTGTTCCCTTGATGGTGAGGAGTTGTGTTCCTTTGGAGAAGAGGTGTTCTGGTTTTTGGAATTTTCAGCATTTCTGCCCTGGTTTCTCCTTATCTTTGTGGTTTTATCTACTACTTTGGTCTTTGATGTTGTTGACCTACAGATGGGGTTTTGGTGTGGATGTCCTTTTTGTTGATGTTAATGCTATTTCTTTCTGTTTGTTAATTTTCCTTCTAACAGGCAGGCCCCTCAGCTGCAGGTCTGTTGGAGTTTGCTGGAGGTCCACTCCAGACCCTGTTTGCCGGGCTATCACCAGCAGAGGCTGCAGAATAGCAAATATTGCTGCCTAATCCTTCCTCTAGAAGCTTCGTCCCAGAGGGGGACCCACCTATATGAAGTGTCTGTTGGCCCCTACTGAGAGGTGTCTCCCAGTTAGGCTACACAGTGGTCAGGGACCCACTTGAGGAGGCTGTCTGTCCATTATTGGAACTTGAACGCCATGCTGGGAGAACCACTGCTTTCTTCAGAGCTGTCAGGCAGGGACGTTTAAGTCTACAGAAGCTGTCTGCTGCCTTTTATTCAGATATGCCCTGACCCCAGAGGTGGAATTTAGAGAGGCAGTAGGCCTTGCTGAGCTGCAGTGGGCTCTGCCCAATTTGAGCTTCCCTGCCACTTTGTTTACACTGTTACCATAGAACTGCCTGCTCAAGCCTCAGCAGTGGCAGAACCCCCTCTCCTGCCATGCTCCAGTGTCCCAGGTTGATCTCAGACTGCTGCACTAGCAGCAGGCAAGGCTCTATGGGCATGGGACCTGCCAAGCCAGGCACGGGAGGGATTCTCCTGGTCTGTCGATTGCGAAGACAGTGGAAAAAGTGCAGTACTGGGGCAGGAGTGTACTTCTCCTCCAGGTACAGTCACTCACAGCTTCCCTTGGCTAGATAAAAGAAATCCCCCAACCCCTTGCACTTCCTGGGTAAGGTGACACCCCACCCTGCTTTGGCTCATCCTCCATGGGCTGCACCCACTATCCAACTGGTCGCAACGAGATGAACCAGGTACCTCAGTTGGAAATTCAGAAATCACCTGCCTTCTGCATCGATCTTGGGGGAAGCTGTAGATTGGAGCTCTTCCTTTTTGGCTCTCTTGGAAGCAACCCTCTTTTTTTTTTTTTTTTTTTTGTATTTTTGGTAGAGACAGGGTTTCATCATATTGCCCAAGATGGTTTCAAACTCCTGAGGTCAAGCCATTTGATAAAACAAACATATTTGTTTTATCTGAGTTCTTTCCTCAGGAAAGGCCTCTCATGCTTCTCAAAAAGCATCATAGACCTGAAACTCAGCTGATCACAGCCTCCAAATAATGAGATGCCAAACCCCTCATTCATCATGAGTGCTTCCTCACCCCTCCCCAGTTCCTCTTTTCCCACACACAGTTGTGTTTCTTCCCTGCTACATAAACCCCGCACTTTAGTAGACCAGGGAGACAGATTTGAGACTCATCTTGAGTCTCTTCAGCTGCAGCACCCAATTAAAGCCTTCTTCTTCAGCAGTACTAAATGTCTCAATGATTGGCTTTCTGTGTGCTGAGCAGCAGGACCTACACTGAACCCCTGGGGATTTGGTAAAAATACATGTACACTTTTAAAAACTGCAATTAATGGGTTGTGGTATATTGAGAAAATGGAATGGCGTCAACTCGGCCAATTCTGAGAAAACACACTGTGCTTAAGTGTCAGGGCCCTGCCTCCTGACCTTGACAGTATATGGTGATTTTGGGAGAAGGGGAGTATGGCCTGGTTTCAGTGTTTTATAGAAATGTAAAACATGGCTGATTACTTTTTATTTTAAATCCAACAAATCTCCATTTCTGGTGAGAAAATCTTGCCAAAACCAAACAAACAAATGTGTAGAAGTATATGAAGAAGAAAATGAAAGATTCCCTGCCTCCCAATCACCGTTGCTTGGTGTCAGCCATTATTTATTACATGGAAGAAGGGGACAAGGCACCCAGGAAGTCCCAAGACCTGTTCTGACAATCATCTGGCCTTCCTGGGCAAAGGGAAAAGAGGGAAGGCAAAAAGAATATAACACTACTGTTTGCAGAAATTTCTCCTTGGTGCAGGAAGCTCTGGTAAACTGAGAGAGTATGTTTTCCATGAGGGAGACCTCAAGGGCTCTTCTCTGGCCCTGAGCCCAAACTGGATTTTGCCTCATTTTCCGAGGTGCAAATGAAATGATAAAAGCTGATCAATGGAGAGGGCAGAGAGAAAGAAAGAGGACGACTCCTCCCTCGCAGGTCCACTTTCCTCAGTGTTGCTTGAGGGATCAGAAGAAATGCTTTAACATAGGTGCGTGAGAACTATGGTTGCTAAGTATGAACTCAGTTACCTCCAGTTATGAGCTAGTGTGAGGGTCCACGGTGTAATGGTGAGCACCTTGGACTCTGAACACAGTGATCAGACTTCAGGTTTCAGTGGGACCTTTCTGCATAATTCCAGTGAGGTTCCTCTCTATTGCTCCCAAAGCGGAATGGGGCAAATTGCCCCAGTCATGGTCCTGGACCCTCCAGGCCACTGGCTGTGTGCAATTGGAGTCCCGGATCCAGCAACCCAGCAAGACCCCTCCCTTCTCTGGGTGACCCTGGGCCTCCAGGTGACAGGTCTCCTCCACTAAAAAGGCTGCCTCCCCTCAATCCCACACCCCGAGTTTTCTTTTACTGATGTCATTGGGCCGCCGCCCTGTCTCTCTTAGGAAGAAATGACCCATATGAAAAACTTTCCTTCCAGGATGCCCTAATCCCTTCATTGCTTAGGACGGCACAGTTTTTAACCTCCTGGCCTTGGGTCCAGTATGAATGTGTGCGTTTCATTTTGTTTTCATGGGATCCCCTCCAACCAGCTGCCAGTGGATTCCTGTCCTTGGAGTCTCTGTGGACGGCAACTAGATCCTGCTCTTGTCCCAAATCCTGACACCTCTCTCCAATGAATTGCCTCCCTTAGCCTCCTATATCAGCCAATATTTAGATTTGAGCCTGGGATCCCAGCATCTGTGGAGAACAGAGGTTCCTGATGCCTGGCCAGCTCTCCCGCAGTGAAGGGGAGAGGAGCAGAGCAGCTGGGAGGGGCAAGTCCAGGGCCCTGGGCAACCCCCTTCTTCCTGCCCAGACTCTGCTCCAAGAAGAAGTTGCCTTAGGACCAGATCAGATGAGAACTCTTTTGTTCTCTTCTCAGAAGAAAAATTTAGGCAAGAGCTCTGGAGGACCTTCCTAGCTCATAAAAATGGTGTGGCCAAATCTCTCCAGTTCTGGAAATGTCCAAGGTTACCAAGTGTTTTGAGGGCTCACTTTGGAGCCTCTAAAAAGGAGGGGTCTGGGCCCATGGAAGGTACCTGAGGGATGTGGGGGAGAGAGGGGAAAGAGCAGACACGAGGGAGGAGAGAAGGAGGGAGGGGGAGAAAGGGTGTGTGCGGGCCAGGAGCCAGGATTCACCCTGACAGTTCAGTGACTGCTCCCTGCCCCCAAGGATCCCACTATGGCACCTTCTAGCAGCTGGTTTCCATCTCTTATTGATGTCCTAAGAACTCGCCTCTACAGAACAGTCCCACCCTATTTGGCATGAGTCCTGGCAAAGTTTCTTTTCATCGTTTTGGGGATGACATGGCGGTATATAGGTTTGCAAGTGACTAGGAGCTAAGTCAGGGCTTTGTGGAGCCGCTCAGAGTTAACCGTCAAGTAGCCTCCTTCCCCTCTTCCCTTGCAGGCTGATTGGCTGCAAGACAGGGCCTGGAGAAGGCCAGGGCACCCAAGGCCACAGAAATGCCCAGGGATGAGTCCCGGCTGGAGATGCCTTGGCTGAGCTGACTGCACTTCCAGGGCACACAGGGCAGGGACTCTGGGGGTCTGGCCAGGAGACTGAGCAAGGGGACCAGGACGGTTATGCAGAAGGCTTCTGCACAGCAAGGCAGACATTCTTCTTGGACTCCCCCAACCAAACTCAAATCTTCCACCTCCTCTTCCTAAAGACCCTTTACTGCAGCTATTCTTTTACTAGAACTACAAGTTTATAGTACATAGATTCAGTGCCCTCGTCTGGCCAACCATCTTCAGCTGCCAATGCCCAAGGTAACCTCCCTCCCTAGCAAGACCTGAACTCAGGACCTTACCTTAAGGAGAAGATGTCCTGTTCTTTCTTTCCCACCAGAACTGCCCTGGCCCAGACCCCATTTCTGTCTGGTGACAAGGACAATCCGCTTACCAGTCTCTGAGGTTGGGGAGGGCAGATTCTCTTCAGCTCCCTGCCCCTGAGAGACCCCAAGAGTCCTGTGTGGCTTCAGCCCACAGAGGAATATCCATGGCCCATATCTCTCAAAACTCTCCCCTCCCACTCTGAATCCACCCTCTACTGCATGCTCCCCTCACAGAACAGACACCTTTTCTTTTCGTGTCCTCGTTTCCTACCCGTACCCCAGACTGACTTTTCTGTCTTAGAATGACCTGTCCCTCTTTGGACAGTGTCTTCCTGGTACTACACATGAAGATGTCCAGCTCACCCCTCCTCAAAGGAGTGAGTGCCTGACCTCAGCTGGGCCCATCAGATCCAGTACTTACCTGGAATAGGAAAAAGACGGTGCAGGTAACCAAAGATTGCAAAAATCTCTGAAGCTTATCCACTTGAGAGAGAGTACCTGAAGATACCGGCCTTTCATTCCTGCTATGTATATCCAATGTGACTGAACTCTGAATAAAATATACAAGTTATAACAATGTAGTAATTGACCCAGCAAACTAGGACACAAACATGTTAGAGGGTAAGGTAGTGAGAGGCATGTTTGGGTGGGGGGTGGTGATGAGCAAGTATGTGAAGGAGAGATAGTGCCCAAACTTGAAAATCACAAAGTTATAATATCTGTTTGGACATAAGGAGACAAATAAATAATTGCTTCTATGTGACGAAACTCTGGGAGTACACAAGGGGACTGCTGTTTTATTAAACAAATTTTCAAGTATACATAACTTTGATAAAGTAACCAAATAAAAAATTTCCTTTCCCATATATGTATGTGTGTATATATGTATTTATATACACATATATATTTGCATTCATTGTATTTTGAATATAAATTTTTATACAATCATGTTAATCTTTCTTTTCATTTAAGGATTTGAGTTTGATGTCACGCATACAATGTGATCCCACTGTATGACTAGAGAAATGTTGGCCAAAGTAAGTTCAGAGCAAATGGTAGGCAAGTACTTCCCAGTTTTGGCCAGAAGATGAAGAAAAAAAGAATTCTCATAAAATGTTAAAAGTATGACTTGTTATATCGTCTTTTCACAGTAATTTAGAAAGAAATTAGCAAAATCAGAAATGTATAAACACTTTGGTCTGACAATTCCATCCTCAGGTGTCTACAGAGAAATAGACAAGCGATGCATGACAGATGCATGTGTCAGTCTGGTCCCTGCAGTTGTATTTGTAATAATACACATTGGAGCAATTTCATGGCCGTCAGTTAGAGAATGTTTGAAGAATGATTCATTCACATCAAGAAGGACATTTCAAAGATCAAAGCCTGATGGAAATGCTGGAGGCCCTGACGCTGATAGGAGCTCATGCATGTTAACCAATTACTATATGACAGGCATTGGCTCCACGCTATTCCTGCACTGCTCATTTAAACATTGGACTACCTAAGTGTTCTGATTTAGCCCATATGATAGAAATGGAGGCACAGAAGATTAATGTGTTTAACTTCAAACCCTGGCAGATTAGGTTTTTCACCCAGAGCCTGTGGCTTCGTCATAGGTGTGATTCAGGTTCTGTCGTTCTCCACGTTAGGAGTTTACAGTATTCCAAATATGAGAAGCTGAGAAAACAAACAAACTCAAAACCCTAAAAACCAGGATAAGAAATGATAGATGTTTGTTGGGTGTGGATTAAAAATGGACTTTTTTCGCCCCAAGCAACAAAGAGGCACCTTGGGAAAGAGACAAGAGACAGGAAGAAGAGAAGCTTTAAGATATATTTAGTCCGAGGAAGAGACTCCTCAGATGGAAGGTCACATCAGCTAGAAACATTAATGTGACTGGATGGGCTCAAACCACTGACTTTTCAGTCAACATCCAATAGCACTAACCTAGTGTTCCAGAGACACTGCTTGTTAAACAGTGAAAGTTGTTGCTCAATTGTGTCATCCATAATTGTCAAATATTGCCATTTAGTTGCACAAGGAAGTATTCTCTGTTGCCAAGCTAGAGTACCCGTAACTGTTCTGTTTTGTTGAACATTCTTCCCCACCACAAACCCTCTTTAGAAGACCGGGGGCTCCTAAAACATTGAGGCCGAGAGTCCTGTCCTTGTGCATGTTTGGGCACCCAGGGCCAAATCCGTGGGAGATTCCTCCACACACATGCCAGGTCCCCAGGTGACAACTGCAGTCTCTGAATCTGAGGTCATCCACTTTCCCATTCCTAGCTCACCTCACCCATCGTGAAGCCCGGTTAATATTGCCAGAAACCCGAGTGGGCAGGTGCTCGCACCAAAGACGGAACCTGCTGTGTGCCCACCTTGTTGATCCCTCCATCCTTCTAGACAAAGGCTTCAGGAGCCAGGGACCTTGTACTCACAAGGCCCTCACCTAGTAGGCATTAGCTCATTATGTATATGTATATGTATATGTATATGTATATGTATATGTATATGT
>NC_045434.1:100777368-100783032 GCF_002776525.5 Piliocolobus tephrosceles | reverse complement strand
TATGTATATGTATATGTATATGTATATGTATATGTATATGTATATGTATATGTAGTCCTCAGGTTGTATTCCTTAAATATATATATATGTAATTCCTTAAATATATAATTTTAATACAAAATTTTTAAAAGATTGCTTTAATAAACATTTACAATAACATCAAGAAATATAAACCACATAGCGAAGATATGAAAACCAGCCAGGCTCGGCCTCAAATGCCAGCACTTTGGAAGGCTGTGGCAGGAGGGTTGCTTGAGCTCAGAGGCTTGAAACTAGCCTAGGTAACATAGTGAGACCTCATCTCTACTGAAAATCAGAAAAATTATCCGGGTGTGGTGGTGTGATCCTGTAGTCCCAGGTACTCAGTAGATGAGGCCCTAGGATATCACAGGCCTGAGAATTCCATGCTGCAGTGAGCTGTGTTCGTGCCACTGTACTCCAGCCTGGGTGAAAGAGTGAGATTGTGTCTAGAAACAAAGGAAGAAAAAAGATGTGAAAGCCTATATATTGAAGACTACCAAGTATTGCTGAGAGTAGTTAAAGACCTTTGGAATAGAGAATGTTCCTCCTTGCATTTCAAGATTGCTTTTGTTTTGGGGGGACACTTGCTATTTTTTAGGAATATGGAGTTCTTCTTAGCCATTCCTGTAAAAAAAGGAATGTACTTTTTGATAGGATTGTATTGAATCTGAGGATTGCTTTGAGTTGTACTTTTATCTTCACCATGTTACAGCTTCCAACCCATGGACATACGATGTCTTTCCACTGATTTAGGTCTTCCTTAATCTTCTCGAGCAATGTTCTGTAGTCGTCTGTGTACAAGTACTGCACCTTCTGGAACAAATTTATTCCCAGGCATATTATTCTTACAGGTGCTATTATAAATGAAATCATTGTGTCAATTTTCTTCTCAGATTGTTCATTGCTAACACAACTGATTGTTTGCTGAAAGTTTGCTGAATTCACTTATTAACTCTAGTAGTGTGTGTGTCTGTGTGTGTGTCTGTGTGTGTGTGTGTGTGTGTTTGCATTTGTATGTATTATTTGGGATTTTCTATATATAGGATCACACCATCTGCAAATTGAGATAATTTTGTTTTCTGTTCAAAAATACTTTTTCTCATGTGTATTTTTGAAAGATAATTTGGCCAGGTGTAGAATTGTAGGTGACAGTTTTTCTTAAGCACTTTATTGCAAACCTCTTGTTTGTAAAGTTTACTATGAAAAATCTCATGCCATCCTTATATTTAGTGCTCTGTATGTAACATGTTCTCACCCCTTTTATTACTTTTAGGATTTCCTCCTTATCACTGGTTTTGATGGATTTGATTAAGGTGTTCCTTGGTGAAGTTTTCTTCATGTTTCTTGTTCTTAGAATAATCATATTTCTGTAATATTTGAAGTTTATTGTTTCCATGGAGCTTCTAAATCTTTCATCCAGTATGTTTTAAATATCTTTGTCTCTCTTCTCCACTACACGCCCTTCGGGGATTCCATTTAGCCCTATACTAGGGTGTTTAAAGTTTTTATGCTGATGGTCCTTTTAGTTTTCAAGTCATTTGTTACTGTGTGTTTCATTTATGTTAGTTTCAACTTCTATTCCTTCTAGTTCAATATTCTTCTCTTCTGCAATGTTTAGTCCAGTGACTTCTTCCATTTCAGACTCAGTTTTTATCTACAGAATTTGATATTTAAAAAATCTTCAACCTCTCCATTTAATTAAAATACAATTATAACTGCTCTAATGTCCTTTTCTGCTATTTCCAACATGTGTGTCAATTTCAACTGGATTATTAGATTATTCATTATGTGTCATGTTTTCCTGCTTCTTTAGCTGCTTGATATTCTTTTATTTTTATTTATTCTTTGGAAGATGGAATTTCACTCTCGTTGATCAGGCTGGAGTGCAATGGTGTGATCTCAGCTCACTGCAACTTCTGTCTCCCAGGTACACAAGCGATTCTCCTGTCTCAGCCTCCCAACTGCTCAGATTACAGGCATGCGCCACCATGCCTGGCTAATGTTTTTGTATTTAGTAGAGACGGGGTTTCACCACGCTAGTCAGGCTGGTCGTGAACTCCTGACCTCAGGTGATCAACCCGACTGCTTGATATTCTTAGATTTGATGCTGGAGCTTTGGTGTCAATGCTCAAAAGTGCCCAAAGACACCACTCGACCTCAGTGTCTATGCACACCCAAGCTTTTGCAACAGGAGAAGAAGAAAGAGCAGAGATGAGTGTGCTACAACATGCTGGTAGAAGGTACCCCAGTTGTGCTTGGGGCTTTCCTATGCCTCATGGAAAGATGTGCCTTCCTTAATTTTTCCCGTAAGAACCACCCTACTTCATACCCTGTCTCTCTGTCCAAACACCAGGACAGTCCTCTCACCAGCCTCAACCACCCAATGGATTGACAAATGTCCAAATACGATTCAGTGGAAAAGGCATTCTCTTGTCAACAAATTTTGCAGAAACAACTGGACATGCATGTCCCCAAAGGAAAAAAATTCACCTGAATCTCAATACTCACTCAAAAACTAACTCAAAATGGATTATGCAACTAAATATAAACTATAAAACCAGAGAAAGTATAGCAGAAAATATAAGACAAAATCTTCGTGACACAGAGTTAGGCAAAATGTTCTTTGTTATCAATAAACACAAACCATTAAAGAAAACATTGATAAATTCAACTTTATAAAAATTAAAAGTTTTTGCTCAACACAAGGCAGTATTAAGAGAACAAATACAAGCTGCGGACTGGGGGAAAAACAGTGGAAATCACAAATATGACAAAGGGCATGTGTGATAGTTACTTGTACGTGTCACTGTGACCAAGCACCAGGGTGCCGGGACATTTGGCCAAACATGATTCTGGTTGTGTTCCAGAGAGTGTTTCGGATACGAGTAACATTGGGATGGGCAGACTAAGTGAAGCAGATTGTCCTCCTTAATGGGGGTGGGACTCACACAATCAATCAAAGGCCAGGAGAGAATTAAGAGGCCTAATGGGAAACAAATGCTTTCCTGGGTGTCCAGCTTTCCTTCCATCTTGGGAATTTCAGCCTCCATAATCTCAGAAGCAATTTCATATATATATACACACACACATACGCATTTCATAGGTATGTGGCTAAGATTGTATTTTTAAAAGTTCAGCCATGGTGAAGCCAGTCAATGAATAAGTGTGTGTTCTATTATATGATTCCGTCTTCTTTTGTACACAATTGAAGTTCTGCATTTGAAGTAGGAGGATAGGAGAGAGCAAGGCCACCTAGGATGATAACAGCTGAATTTTTCAACATACACTTCAAAGCCCTAGGGGTTAACTTAGAGGATCAAAAATCTCACCCATAATCCTGCCCCTAAACACCAGGGCTAGGGAACACCGTGGCCCTAGCCGGGTCTGGGAGCCACATAAAGGCAGAGGGAGCAGGAAACACTATGCAAACAGAGGCCAGGACAGCAGGGAGGGGCTGTTCATGACACAACACAGGTAAAACTATCCTCAGAAAGTGAGTGTGGAGAAACACAGTTCATACCTGAGACCTGGTGGATTAGAGCACTGGCTACTGGGGAATTGAAAGGAAGGGGCTTCATCGTGCAGAAGACCAGAGGTGCCAATCTTGGAAATGCAGAACTGCTGGGAGATGGGGAGGCATGGACAGAGGAAGCATCCTCTGGAGACTCGTGCTGAAGAGAACAAGTGAATGGAGTAACTGGCAGAAATTAGAGGTCCTAGTAGGACAAAATAGAATCCCACAATGAGAACACACACCGTGTATGTCCCCCAGGGAAGACAATATCTCCTAAAAACTCAGGCACCTCATATCCAGTAATGCGATCCATGTATCAAGACCGTGAGAAAAGATTATTAAACATGCTAAACTCAGCGAGACCTGATTGCCTCGTGAGAACTCTGTTAAGGATGAGTACCACTCAGCAAGTGATGACTGTAATGTTCACTTTTGAATAGCTCATGAGCATTAATACATTTCATTGTGGATCTAAACCAAAACCAAGGTGGGGACAAGATAACAATCACAGAATGTCACTGGTATATGTTTAGGTTCAAATACTATTATGAGAAGTGGCAGGTAAAGAAGGTAGAAAAAAAAAACCACATCATATAATTGACTGTTGTATGGAAATATTTGACGTTGAAAGCTATACTTTAAAACGTATAAACTACATATTAGAAGTGTGTCTAGTTCAAAGGGGGTAAAACTATCAAAAACATTTTTAGTGCAATATTAACCCTGAGCTATACAACCCTTCCTAAATGCCAAAGGCACACACAGACACACACACACACTCACAAAGAATACAAATAACTAGAACCAAGAAATGTAGTAAATACATTCTGCTACATATGGTAAACATAGCCTACCATGTGGAAGAGATTAGAAAATAAACAGAGAGGCTGGGCGCGGTGGCTCAAGCCTGTAATTCCAGCACTTTGGGAGGCTGAGACGGGCGGATCACGAGGTCAGGAGATCGAGATCATCCTGGCTAACACGGTGAAACCCTGTCTCTACTAAAAACTACAAAAAACTAGCTGGGCGAGGTGGCGGCGCCTGTAGTCCCAGCTACCCGGGAGGCTGAGGCAGGACAATGGCATGAACCTGGGAGGCAGAGCTTGCAGTGAGCTGAGATCTGGCCACTGCACTCCAGCCTGGGTGACAGAGCGAGACTCTGTCTCAAATAAATAAATAAATAAATAAAATAAAAATAAAAATAAAATGAAATAAAATAAAATAAAATAAAATAAAATTTCAATCTGGCTCTGAGAGGAGACTCAGTATTTCCTTTATCCCCATTTACTGTGGATGCTCGGAAAGGAGTGGGAGAAGCTGGGCACCACAGCGTGTGTGCCTCACTGTTGCCCTTACCCCTGAGGGAGGGGCTGGCCAGGAGAACCTGGGACCTCCCCTCCTCTTCCTGCACCCGCCCCTCCCTAGGCCCTCACTGATGAGCCTGCCAGATGCAGAGGCTCCTTCTCTGCCTGACACTGCAGCCAGGTAGAGGCAGCTGCAGCCACAGCCCTGGGAGGGGTGGGAGATGCTGAGGCAGGTGCAGGGGCGGGGTCTGGCTCCCCTCAGTTCAGTGTGGCCTGCAGGTGCTGCCTGGAACTGTCTGGTTTGACATGGCTCCCCCCAAGGGAGCTGATGAGTGTGGGGGCCAGGAGCACTGCCTCATCAGGCATCCCCTCACCTGCACCAATGAGGAGGACATCCTGGAGCTGGGGCATTAAGATCCACAGATTGTTTTCTCCATGTTGCGAAGTGCAGGGCTTGGATTTCACGAGGCAGATGGCGAGCCAAGTCGGGTTCCACTGCGCTGCGTCCTCCATGGCAGAAAGGACCTGCCCCCCCATCACCCTGACAGTGGCTTGCCTGCCCGGAGAGCAGCCAGCTCCCAGCACAGGCTTCCCTTGTTCCTCTGTTCATCCTCTTTAAGAATCACTCAGAGCCAGACACGGTGGCTCACGCCTGTAATCCCAGCACTTTGGGAGGCCGAGGCGGGCGGATCACCTGAGGTCAGGAGTTCGAGACCAGCCTGGCCAAGGTGGGGAAACCCCATCTCTACTAAAAATACAAAAATTACCCAGGCATGATGGTGTGTGCCTGTAATCCCAGCTAGTTGGGAAGCTGAGGCAGGAGAA